>NC_092189.1:23755832-24023332 GCF_043641665.1 Enoplosus armatus | reverse complement strand
AAGCGCTGCGGAGTTTACTCAGTCACTGACTGATCAATCCTGCTGTTTACTGTAGAGATTCAATATTCATATAGACAGACAGCACAGGGATTATTAGAGAGGGCGGATAATGAGAGGAGGAGGAGGAGGAAGAAAATAATTAATAGGAAGAGGTCGAGGAACGACTATAAACAAGACGACAGCCATAAATACATCTTTCCCTTGCTAATGCTGCAGTCTGTCTCAGGACCAATCAGCAACAGGCAACGCTGTAGTGTCATCACTTTTAAAATAAAATCGTAAAAACTCCTCGAAGACAAATTAGCACAACTGCCGTTATTCTCTAAAATACATCCTCGTTTTCCTTTTCACCAAAGGCTGTGCAGTTTTACCAACAGCTGTTTGAACTTCATTCACATTCATCTCTAATTAAAAAAAGGTTTATGAGGAAAAGTTAACCACCGCTCTGACTGGTTAGCAGCTCCTCTCTCAGCCCGAGACAACACTGAGGACAACACAGCAGTCTCATCCTGATAATCCTGCGGCCCTCAGTATCCCACAATCCACTGCATGCTGGTCACCTGCTTAATGGCACGTCCAGACACTCCTCATCTACCCATAAAGTTTATCACCAGGAAGTTGGAGCTACTAGCCTGCAGCAGAGATGAGCAGCGAGCTACAGAGGTCTGGTCAGCTCACTCAACACCAACAGATTTATTTTGACTTTCAAACTCGTGGTCTTCTTCACACAGCCCCCTCTGGAGACACTAAAGGCTTTATACTACCTCTTCCACATATGCAGTGGTTCTCCCCAACACCTGGAAACACACTTTGATGTGGAAAATTGGTGGAGTTCCCCTTTAATCTCACCTGAGAAGCTCTGATTGGCTCGGTTGTTTTTGCCAACTGTGAAACAGATGTCAATCTTTCATCACATGCAACAGCTACGGGAGCAGCGGGGAGCCCAGTTGCATGTTGTTACAGCACTTTGACAACATTTTTATACATTTTAAAGTCTGTTTTATAAAAATTGCATGACTGCCAGTGAGAGATCAAACCAGAACATGAACCAGCAGAGATTTTTCACCTTCCAGATTTTTTTCTGAGTCTCTCGCCCGGAAAAAGACAACCTCTCGGCTTCAGCTCAACAACATCACACCTCACCGACAGCCTGGAGGTCAAAGGTCAAAGGTCACAGCACCCTGACAAAAGACGAACAAACATTCCAGAGAGCCTGAGAGTGACGATGACGGCGGAGAGGAAGAAGAGCTGAGGACAGCGAGAGAGTGTGTGCAGCCCTGAAACCAGAGCTCATTTAAAGTTAATCAGGCACGCTGCTAACTTCTAACTTATTTAAATCTGCTGTTCTTCTTCCTCTTTTGGCTTCCTCTCTTCGCTGAGAGCAGACTGAGGCAGACTGATGGATGTGACACCCAGCTTCAACCAACCAAATCACTCAAACTGAAACCTGAGACTTAAGGTTTCTCCAAATTAACCGCATCAACCAGACAAGCTACATACTACATTTTACAAGTTAATAACTAAATATGACCAGAATTGTAACCAAGGAAACCGGTTACAGGAGGGCTGTCCCCATCGACAAGATCCCGATTCAAACCTCATGTTGTCAGTTTTGGCTTCATTGTTGTACAAAGAGCAATACAGGATATCAACAGCACCCAGTACACACCCAATAAAACTACGGTAATACTGCAAGTAGGCTTTTTAGTTTGTTTTAAAGATGACGTTTGTATGTTTACACCAGCATGTCAACTGAAGAGTGATTTTCCCTGTAAAACGTCTCCGATTGAAGAATGATTATAGTTGTAGAAAAGAGGCAGAAAATAAATTGAAATTTGTGTGGCAGAATAATGTTTTTCTGCTTTTTCTATCTCATTCATCATCTTGTGACCCAAAGGAGTCACAAGATGATGGGGGTGGGGTCCTATCACAGGGTTTTAATGTAGTAAATCCAATTTGGTTTAGCCTCTTAATCAAAATGAATTTAATTCCTAATTAATCCAGAAAGATTATGAAGCTGTGTGGCAGACGCAGAGGATAATGTCAAAACTATATACACATATTATAACAAATGAAAGGCTTTCCTTGTTTCTCTGCAGGGATGGACGACCAGAGAGATTTAGAAGTTGCCACTTTCAATAACACACCCATCCCCTCACCCCCGGCCAAAACAGCCAACTCATCTGGACAGATTGGAAATGTCCATCCATGTATTTATTTATTGTCTACATGCGCTCATCGTTTGCAGGCTCGAAATGAAAATAACAGCTGTGTTCGACCTGCCAAGTTTTCCATTTTGTAATTTTGTCTTTGGTTGTTTCCATCATTTCCTGCCAATTTCTCATTTTGTCAAGTTTGTCTATAAAATAAAAACAAAAAAAAGTCCAGAGGTCAAAAGGTCAAACCAGGGGCGTCCTCCTCTATCGGCTCTGTCAGGGAGGGCAAAGGTCAAGCAGCAGCTCAGGCGTTAAAAGCCGTCAGTAGATCCAGCAGCACATCAGGCTGCAGATGATTACTGAATATAATGAGACGATTACACTCTGTACAATTCACCTCTAATGTCAACACACACACACACACACACACACACACACACACTCAGCAGTAGAGGCAGTTAAGTGTTTCTCTGAGGCGTTTAGGGACTTTCTGCCTCTTCCAGCTGTCAGAACCAAAACTGAATGATGGACGATGATTGGCTGTGGCTGCCAAGCGTGCGCACACATACACACACACACACACACACATACACAGAGATAGAGAGAGAGTCACACTCACACACACACACACACACACACACACACAGACAGTTACACACACTTTCCTGAAGCTGCTGGTGAAATATTCAGTGCTGCGCTCACTAAAGGCAGCTCATCTGCCTCAAGACATTTACACCTCATTTTGCCAATTTAGTGTGGCATCCCTCCTCCAGCCTGACACACACACACACACACACACACACACACAGTAAAGTAAAGCTAGTTAATTCCAGCCTCAGTGTACTTCTCCCATGCTAAACCCACTCAGTAGTTCTCTAAGGCAGCACTCATACCAAAGCTAATCGCTAAGCTAAAATATATACACACACTCACACACACAGAGACACACACACACACACACAGACACACACACACACAGTTTGTGTGTCTTCATGTTGTGTGAGGCAGCAGGACTGTCAGTTATTGAAGTACATTAAAGTCAGCAGCAAGCAGACACACCATGTTTACAACTAGCTCAATCATGCTAACAACAGCACATCTACTAACTAACCAGCAAACCAGCTAGATAACCTGGTAACTCACCAAGTCACTTTCTAGCTGACCTGCTAGCAAACCAACAAACCTACTAACCTAACAACTCACCTAACTAATGAGCAGAGACACTGTGTTGACTAGCTAGCTTAATCACGAAACAGCTGGCTAAACTACTAAATAACATCTTTAAAAACCAACTTGACTGCTAACTAACAAGCTATCACACTAGATAACCAACTAACCCGTCTACTAATCTGCCAACTAACCCGCTAATTAACCAGCTAAACTCTTGCCAGAGCCAACGAACATAATAACTAACATGCTAACAAGCTAACCAATCTTGCTACCTAACCACCTTACCTGCTTACTAACCAGCTAAACTCTTAGCTAACTAATACGGTAACAAGCCAAGCAACGTGCTCATCAACAAATAAACCTCCTAACCAACCACCTCACCTGCTAACCACCTGACAGGAGTAGGACACACGCACCTTTACTCACCTCTGCAGCAGCGTTGTCCTTTTGGAAATTAGGTGGAATTAGAGGAGGGCCTTATGGTAACAGTTAGCTGCCTTATGGTAAAAGTTAGCTGCCTTATGCTGCCTTATGGTAACAGTTAGCTGCCTTATGGTAACAGTTAGCTGCCTTATGGTAACAGTTAGCTGCCTTATGCTGCCTTATGGTAACAGTTAGCTGCCTTATGGTAACAGTTAGCTGCCTTATGGTAACAGTTAGCTGCCTTATGCTGCCTTATGGTAACAGTTTGCTGCTGAAGTTTAAAAGTTTAGGGCCCGCCTCATGCTGGTTTAGTGGCCACATCCCAGCTCACTGATTGGCCAGCTGACCAGGAAGTACTACATCAGCCAAACGGTGAGGTAGGAACTGACAGATGTGAGAAAACCTTGTTGTTTTAGGTTTTCTTTCAATTTTACCAAATTTTTCCCTTTTTTTAACTCTGTTGTCCCCTGATTTTGTTTTTTATTTTATTTTGTTTTCGACTTTACTTTTATGTCATTAGTACTTTTATAATTGTGTGTGTTGTCTCTTCTTTTGCATATTAGAGCCTACTGTTCCTTTCTGTTTGACTCTGTTCTGTTTCAAAACTTTTGTTTGGGAAAATGCTATATGGATTTATTATTAAATATTTATTATATTTAAGAGTTATTATTATAGTTATGACTGGACCAACACATGCTTGATGATTGAAGGACATATTTGGACAGAGAACACTAACATACAAAATATAAATCTGTGTCTCTTCAGCCAATATTTCCCCTTAAATTGATTTTGGGTTTTTTACATGTTTCTTTGACAAAGGCAAAAGGTTATAAATGTCCTATTCCTTCCAGGGACATTCAGACACGAGTATTTGTGTTCTCGAAGAATTGAAGTACTAATAACACAAGTGTATTCGCCTGTCAAAGTGTTGTTGTGCTTCGTGCTGCCTGTCATTTTGTAGTCTGCAACTTCTGATTATTTTCATTATAGTTTCCTGATTTATTGGTTCTTTAAAATAGTTGAAGATTTTCATCCCACGTTCCCACAACACAAGATGGTGTCTTCAAATTGTTTGATTTCTCCGACCAATAGGAGAAAAACCTAAAGATATTCAATTTACAAAAGCAGCAAATCCTCATATTAAAGAATATTTGGCTTTTTTTTCTCAGTAAATTACGTAAAACCTGTTCCTTTGGCAGAGGAAACAACACGAACAGTATTTGGGGATTTCAGGCAGACAAATGAACACAGTGTGAAGATCAGCAGTCGGTCCACACAGTGGATCAGTCAGACCAAACTACCCAGCAGCCCCTGCAGCAGCACGCTGACTCTCCATGTGTTTATTTATTAGTTTGCCGGGATCGCTCCATTGGCTGCTCGGCCACCCGCGACATCACATAACGAGCCGCCGGGCGGGCCGACGCCATGATGGAGGACATAGGAAGGAGACAGGTCCAGAGAGGGTATAGGACTGGGATTTTACCTGTCTCACACACACACACACACACACAGTTGTCAGGGAGACACTTCACTGCATGACCTCAGGCTGTATGCAAAGCGTAATGCAAACACTGATGGAAGAAGAGGTGTGTGTGTCCCTGCCTGCCTGAACACGTCTCAACTCCCAAAGAAAGGTTTCAGCCCGCCTCCCTGTCACCGTTACCATGACTACACTGACAGGCGGCCGTGACAGACAGTTTGAGTGGAGTTTGACGTTTCCAGCGTGGCTTCCAGGTGTGTCATCAGCCCATTCATCTCTCCGTTGTCACCTATTGTCTCTCCACCTCTACAGTATTTCTCTCCATCACTTTATCTGTTTTCAGTGGAATGACGGGAGCGGCGGGGTCAACAAAGGAACAACAAACAAACACACACACACACACACACACACACACTCTCACAGTGGACTCTTCAAACTCCCAAATCTCATTAAGAAACTTTCAAACCGGCGGTTGTAGATTAAAAATGGATCAAGATTCAGCAGCTGCTCGGCCTCTTTTCTCCTCTGATAATTCTGGAAGCTGATTTAAGTCAGATTTTGGTCTTTTGAGGTGAAGTGAAGGTCCAATCCCACAAGTTTTCTTTCTTTTTAACTCCACCAGGGATGTTTTAAACAGAATTATTAATCCAGAAGAAGGAACTTTTATTTTGTACAAAACACAGTTTTTACTTTTAAGTTTTTTAAATTTTCACTTTATAAACCAGAGTACTTTTTACTGAACCCAATGATGGTACTTTCATTTTATACATAAAAATAGTTAATTAATCTGTGTACATAATAGTTCAATGAAAGTCGCAATGAAAAACAACAAGGAGTCAAATCCCTGTATGTAAACACGTACTTGGCCAAGAAAGCTGTTTCTGATCTGCCATTTATTTTCTCGATTACCTGATTAATCGTTTTGTCTTTAAAATGTCAGAATAAAGTGAAAAATGACCGTCACAATTTCCCAAATACGACCAACAGTCAAAACCAAACAATACTCAGTTCATAAACATTAGCATCAAATAGTCACATTTAGCTGGAACCAGTGAAATGTTAATATTTTAGTTGGAAAATAGATGAAACTATTAGTTAATTATCTAAAAAGTTGTACATTAATCGATTCATTGTTTCAGCTCTGTCTGACGTGTCTTGCATTGACGATAAATCCCATGAAAATACCAAAACCAACAACGTGTCTCTCAATACTTTCTGACTTCCTGTCTGAGGCTCATTGGTCCCTGACATAAATCTTTAAATACGACTCACAAATATATAGTTTCATTTGTTAAAATGGCTCCGTGACTTCCTGAAACAGCTGCTCACTGTAGTTTTGAATAAGATATTTATACACTATATGACCAAAAGTATGTAGACACCCCAGTCTACATTCTGTCAATCACATGTTAAACCATCACATACAGCTGCAATGATTATGTGTCCACATACTTTTGGCCATTTCCTGTTTTCAGTTATCATTTCCAGCCTTTTGGAAACCAGCACATCATTTAATAATGCTGTTAGCGAAGGGAACGCAGTCTGCCAGAAATATCTTCCTGTTTATTAACTGTAACACTACAAATCATTATTGATTATTTCACATATTGATGATGTTGTTTGTTGATGTGTCGTGCGTCGTCGGAGTTGGCAGAGTGTGTCTGAGCCGATAAACTGTCTGCTGGCTTTTCGTTTTGTGTTCTTTTGGAAATGAACATTAAGAAGCTGCTCTGCTCGTTTGGTTTCTGACAGCAGCTGAAGAGAGAACATGAGCGCTGCTGTCCGACAAACAACGACGCAGAACAGATTTGTTATTTTCTGTTTCTGAGCTTCTGCAGCGGCTTTAACAGGATTCACGCAAACCTTCTGGGAAATTTTCAGCTCCCCTCCAAAAAAAAAAGAAAGAAAGAAAGAAGCAGAAGAAAAAGAAAAAGCAAAGAAAAAGTCACAGATGTGGAGCTGTGTGTTAACATCCGACCTCAATCCTGTAATTTAACCTCCAGAGATTAGGACGAGCCACTAATCCACACAGAGACAGAGGGAGGGTCCTGGTTTCTCATGTTTTAGTTTAGTGTGTTTAGTCTTTTGTATTAAAATATATTGTTTTCAATTCTGAAATCTCTCGTTTCCACCAATAAAATAGATTGAAGTGAAATTAAAATAAAGAAAAGATGAAATGAAAGATGGCGAGCTGAGGTCAGCCAGAGGATTAGAGAGAAAGAGAAACAGCTGTTCACTGAGCGCGCACACACACACACACACACACACGCGCTGAGAGCATGCTAACACGCTGAAGTGCTGCATTTGAGGACCTGACTGAAGCCTTCCTTAAATGCTTGAGTGAAGATCTGCACTGCAAACTGAACTCAGTGATCCCACACATGAAATATTAATACAACGAACACACTGAAAACACATGTATCCATATCCAGTGTTGGAAGAAGTATTCAAATACTTTACTTGAGTAAAAGTACTAATAGCCAAAAAAGTCCTGCATTCAAACCTTCCTTAAACAAAAGTATGGAAGCATTATTAGCAGAATTTACTTAAAGTATCAAAGTAAAAGTACTGCTAGTGCAGTAAAATGATCCCTGTCAGTGTTTCTATTATAGCTGATGTTTCTGGGTTAATATTAAAGTTGACTTGAGACTCCACAAAGTGCAACCAGGAAGAGGAAGAGGAGGAAGAGGAGGAAGAGGAGGAGGAGGAGGAGGAAGTGAGTGCAGAGTGAGAGGAAGAGGAATGTGGAGGAGATAAAGGCAGAGAGGTGATGAGAGAGAGAGATAAAGAGAGGGGGAGAGAGGGGGAAGGAGAGAGGAGACGAGTGTTTCCCATCCAAACAGACACTTCAGGTGATACGGAGAGAAAACGCCTCGTAAAGAACGACAACATATCTCTCCCTCTCTCTCCCTCTCTTATCTCATCGCCACAGTCTGAGCGGAGGAAGGAGAGGTGATTCAAGGTGAAGAACGAGGCGGCCATGTTAAATAAAAACCAGAGGACAGACAGAGAGAAGGTGGGAGGGAAGGAAGGAAGGAAGGAAGGAAGGAAGAAAATGGGTAAGTAGGAGCGAATAAAGGAAGGGAAGAGGAGGAGAGAGAAGAATGAACTGTAGAAAGGAAATGAGAGAGACGGAAAAGGAGAAAGAAAGAGGAGAAGTAAAGTAGAGGAGAGAGAAGAGGATTGAGGAAAAAGAAGAAAAGAAAAGAGCAGCGTGAAAGGTAGGGAAATGAGAAAGGAAAGCAAAAAGGTAAGGAAGGAGAGCAGGAAAGGAAAAAGCAGGTATAAGAACAAGAGAAGGGAGAATAGATAGAAGCAAAATAAAGGATGGAGGAGAAGAAGAGGGAGAAAAGAAAAGAAAAAGAACAGGAAGGACAGGTAAGGAAATGAGAAAGGAAGGAAGAAAGGATGGAAGGAGGAGACAGAGGAAAGGAGAGAAGGAAAGAAAGAGGAAATAAAAAGAACAGGAAGGAAATAAAAGAAGGAAAGATGGACGCCCTTTAGCTCTATAAAACCTCTCTGAGCTCAGCCGACCGCTGCGTCATTTTCTGCCTCAGCGCTGAAGCAGTTAACCAACACACACACACACACACACACACGCACACACACACACGCACACACACACACACACGCACACACACACACACACACACGCACTAAGATACACACACCTCTGCCAGTCATAAAATCCCTGGACCCTGCAGGGCAGAGCGTGACGAGGGCAGAGGGCGTCCCAGTGTGTGTGTGTGTGTGTGTGTGTGTGTGTGTGTGTCACTGTGTGTGTGTGTGTGTCACTGTGTGTGTGTGTGTCGGTGAGACGGAGACATATAAAGTAGCACAAAGGTAAAAAACTGTCTTTATGGTTGCAGTCGGCAGAGTGTGAAAATCCTGCCGGGCTGAGAGCCGACGAGGAGGAGGAGGATGATGAAGATGAGTCCGGTGATGAAGATGATGAGAAATGATTAGTTATGCAGCCCAAAGTCACCCATCACAAATAGATTCTCATGACTGATGAAATGATCAAGGTCCTTTTACTGGCTCTTCATCGTCTTCATCAGTTGAACGATGAAGATGTAGAATAAACTGATGACTCGGGTGAAGATGGTGATGAAGATGAAAATGAGATTGATGATGACACTGCTGTACTACTACTGACACTGATACTATCACAGATACTAATACTATAACTGCCAGTGGAACTACTACTACTAGATATTTCTACTGCTACTTGTACTAATACTACTCCTCTTAGTGGAACTACTTCTGTACTACTATTGATATTTCTACTGATACTACTATTGTTAGAGAACTACTGCTGGTACTCTTAGAGGACCTGCTACTTACACTGATACTACACCTGTTAGTAGAACTACTATTGATACTGTTACTTATGGAACTACTACTTCTGGCACTACCACTTACACATACTACTACTGGTGTTACTGCTAATATTACTCCTGTTAATATTACCACTGCTACTACTGGTGGACCAACAAAACGCTGTTGAAGTTCATTAACCTTTTACCAGCGTCTGTCACGCCCACGCTGTAGACTGACGGATGTGTGTCCAGAATCCTGCAGCTAGCATGCTAACAGTGCGACGCCTCAGAGTGTCTGAATGTGCTGCTGCTGCTGCTGCTGCGCTTCTCTAATGTTTGAGTTTACATCAGAGCGCAGGCAGACAGTGATGGAGGCTGCAGCTCTGCTCACTGGTTCTACTTCTTCTTGTCAGAGAGAGAGGGAGAGAGAGAGCCACAGGATGTAAACACCAAACAGGAAGTTGTAAAGAGAGGAGCACAACAGACCACAGCCTCCAATCAATGATCAATTACTGGACGAGGATGTCGTCATAATCAAATAAGAAAAGGAAGGAAAGAGCTGCTGCTTATTATGTTTATCTCCTGATTGATTGATGAAGTCATCATCAATTCAGTTTTATTTATATCGCGCCAAATCATGACAGAGGTTATGTCAGGGCACGTTTCACTGAGAGCCAACAGGTCCCACCATGAGCAGCCACACGGCAACAAGGAAAAACTTAACAGGCAGAGAGCTCGAGCAGAACCAGGATCTTGGGGGGGGGGGGGGTTCTCTTTCTCTCTCTCTCTCTGTCTCTCTCTCCGTTAGCTGTCACTTCCTTCGCCGTCACCTGTCAGTCAGGATGCAGACGGAGGCGGTTTCTGCGGCGACTGCCAGTGACTGTACACTTGGCAGAAGGTCCTTTAACACCTCGAGTTGTACTCTCTCTCTCTCTCTCTCTCTCTCCCTGCTGACAGTCCTGATTGTCACTTAGCATCTGCTGCAAATTACTGCACTCTGTTCCTGAAAATACTGTACTACTGATACTATTACTGCCAGTGGAACTACTACTGATACTGGTACTGATACTGATACTGTTATTGGAACTGCTTCTGTGAGTAGAACTGCTACTACTTCAAGCACTGTACTGTACTGCTATTGTTGTCACTACTAATATTACTACAACTACTATATCTTGCTTAAAATAACATTCCTGCCATGAATTTTGGACCTGTTGAGCTTCCGTCTACATGTCACCTGTCTGTCACCAGCCTGGTATAAAAACTCAAAGGTCCATTTATTAATGATCTGAAGTAAACGTTGAGCTTCTCTTCACCATATGAGGTCTTTACCTAAAAGAATGACACATTTCATTTGATAAACAAGAGTGAACGTATTTCCAACATGCCAAGATGTTAAAGTGACTTAAATCTGCTGAAAACAGAACAGGATTTTACATTGAGCATATTTTTTGTTCCCTTTTCTACTAAATAATATGACAAAAAACAGGATTAAATTAGTACCAGAATCTGAAACAATAAAATCTAAATCTAAACCAAACCCTGTTCCTGTTTTCTTTATTTCTGTTCTGCTGCTCGTCTTCGACACAGCGCTGTCACACTGTGAGCGCATTAATGTTAGCAGCATCTGTACAGCTGCTGCTGCTAACAACAAGCAGCCATGTTGCCTGCGTGTGTGTGTGTGTGTTTTCCTGCAGACAGACAGAGTTCAGCAGCCCAGTGTACAGAGCAGCTGTACAGCATCTGACCTCTGACCCCGCCTACAGGTGTGTGTGTGTGTGTGTGTGTGTGGCGGAGGGCAGCGACCTCCTCCTCTCCTGAGTCATACCACCTGCTACCAGCCCTGTTTGAGACACACACAAGCAACTAACACACATGGCGATATGTGTAGTGTTTTGTGCTCCCCTTCATCTCCTCCTCCTCCTCCTCATCTTCCTCCTCCTCCTCCTCTCTCCATGCCTGCATTTACTGTCACTCGTCTGTTTTGTTCTTTGTGTGTGTGTGTGTGTGTGTGTGTGTGTGTGTGTGAAGCCTCAGGCAGGTTTCCGTTCCACTTCGCTTGTGTTGTAGGAGCAGGTGGCAAGACAACACACACACACACACAGACACACACATGAAAACACACATGAAAACACACACTAACAAAATTATGTTTCTTGTGTTTTTGATTTCTGGCTCCACATAAAAGTAAAACACACACACACACACACACACACACACACACACACACACGCTGATCTTTGTATTGAGCCGTCTCAGTGGCTCAAACACAATCACAGCCCTGAGGGGGCGACCGAGATAGACAGAGACAGACAGAGATGGAGAGAGAGGCTGAATAGGAGGCTGAAGGAGTTCCTTCACGGTTCTCAAGGTTCTCTATAGATCGGTTAAAATAAACTGCTGCATCAGAACAAAAGAATCAAGGCACAGAAGATTTCATATTTCACACATATTCTTTTTCCTCCTGTTCTATTAATTTACACAAGTACTATATTCAACTAACATGTTGAGGTACTTGTACTTTATTTGAGTGTTTCTACTTTCTGCTTCTTTATACTACTGAAGTCACGTCAGACAAATGGTTTTCATTCTGAATGAAACAAGTAGCTGTATACAGTATATATATATATATATATATATATCCTTTAAACCTTTAGCAGGAAACAAGAACGTGAGTCTACATCATGCTCGCAGCTCTGTGCTGCTTTGACCTAAATGCTAATGTGGGCATGCTAACATGCTCATAACGACAGTACTATCATACTCATGTCTGGCAGCTGTAATGTTTAACATGTTCACCATCTTACTTTAGTGTGTTTGCATGCTAACATTTGCTAATTAGCACTAAACACCAGTCCAGCTGAGGCTGATGAAGTCATTAGTCCTGCAGGTATTTGGTCATAAACCAAAGAATTGGACACATTAACATGTTGACCTGATGATGGCGCTAGATGTAAAGTCAAAGGGTCGACAAAGTTATTACAATTCATCCTGAGGGGACCATGAATGTTTGTACTAAATTCATCACACTGCCATCCCCAGAGCCTTGCTAGCGCTAGCATGGCTAAAAATCAACTGAAACCACCTGAAATGAGTCCAGTTAAAATCACAAAAGTCATCTCTTCTTCCAAAAGTCACGACAAAGTGATTTTCAATTGTATAGAAAGTAAAAAAAATCATAATCATAAATGCTCCTTTACTTTCCAAGCCAAGAAACTCAAACGTTAATGTATCTCAGGACAGACAAGAGTTTTGTTAGCGGTGATACTGAAGAATCTAAACCTGCAAACTGAGGCTGTCAGTCCACTTTAACCTGGTGGATATTAGTTTGGCAGTTTGTGAAACAAGTCTGGGCACAACACAAGACATGTGTCCATGTTTGTAGATAAGGTGGAGACCACACAGCTAATGTGGCTCTGTTGTCACACTGTCACTGTCAACAACAACACGACAGGGACATTAGTGTTTAATACAAATACAGGTTCGAATGGCAGCGGCTTCCTGATCAGGCAGCCATACAATATAAAATGTAAATTTCTGCCTTTTGTGTGCTGATTGTTTTTTCTCAAACCCAGGACTCATTGATGTAATTTGTGATGACGCACACACGTTATATCATCAATTATTATGATTATTATGGTTTTACAGTCAGAGAAGTATCTCTGCCGACTTTGCTTGCCATCAGAGTTTAAAGCAGCTCTTTCAAGTAGAACTGGACGTAAACGTCTTTTAGAATAATTCCATTTAATTCAAATTGAGGTGTTTTTTATTTCAACTGAGGTCTAACTTTGCAGCTTCAGGTGGAAGTACGAAGAAGCTCGACCTGTCTAACACACCCTGTCTGTTAGTATATACACAAACACACACACACAAACATGGCAAAACACACACACACACACACACACACACACACACACACACACACAGAGGGCTGAGGGGATTATGTTGTGCTGAGTGACGTCCATGTTCAGGAATGTGTGTTTTCGGAAAACTAACGTGGGTCTTGTGTGTGTGTGTGTGTGTGTTACAATGGCCCCTTTGTGCCCAGGTACCCCCCCCCCCCCCACCCCCTAAACGTTCAACACTGGAGATACTGAGAGATGTATCTCCATCTCTCCATCATACCTGTTCTAACCTGTGGAGTATAAACTACGACAACGCTGCTACTTTAACCACCAAACTGCTGGTCATTCATTCATTCATTCATTCATTCATTCATTACATGCAGCTGTAGTAATGGACAGAACTGGATAACTCAGACAAAATGAAAACATAATCAAACAAATCAGATGTAATTGTCTGACATGACAACATGAAGTCATGTGTGATGTGTTTGTGGACGATGGAAAAGGTGGGAAAAGAGAATGAAAATGTCAAAAAGAAAAGATACTCGTCTCTCCGACCTGCTGATGATGTCTTCTGAACATTTTGAAGCTCTTAGCAGAAAAGTTGACTTTAATTTCTCTCTTTATCTGTATTGATTTTTAAGTTTAAATGTCTTGAAAACAAGACAGAGTGTCTACAGCCATGTTAGCTTGCTTGCACCAGCATACTAACATGCTCACAACGTCAACGCTAACATGTTGATGTTTGTTCACCATCTTAGCTCACTTTGTTAACATGCTAACATTTGCTAATTGACACTAAACACATAAACGGCTGATGAAACTTGAAAGATGACCAGAGCTCTTGAAATTCATCCTCTGGGGAACATAAGTTCATGGCAATGCAGTAGTTGTTGAGATATTTCAGTCTGGACCAAAGTAGTGGACCAACTGACAGACATCTGGGGTCCCAGGTTCAAATAATCAAAATGCAGGTAAAGTTCTTGAAAATGCTTCTTCGTAGAAAGTTCTAGCAGTCAAAAAGAGCCACTGCTGCTGCACTGCTGCGACTGGTCCAAGTGGTCCACAAGGCTACAGCAGGAGTTGTGACTAACACTGTGTATTCAGAACAGTTGCCACTCATTCTGTCCTCACATCACTCGGCGTACCTGCATACTCTGCTCACGTTCTTTGAAAACCTCGAGGGTCAGCGAATCATCGGAGGAGAGAATCTGCTCTCTGGCTGCATCCAGAAGACAGTACAGGTGATCAAGTAAAGACTAAAAGCTGTCCTCATTATTTGAAAGTAATAGATGTTTCCAGCAGTAGCTGTAACATCTGAGTACAGTGAGAGTATTTGTACTTCACGCCGTCCTCTCAGCTGCGTCTCACTGATGACAGACACTCTGTCCCTGCCTGGCTACATTTTTAGCCGCTGAAGTGAAATTACTGTAATTTTCTGGGGAGAAAAAGCTTCTAGCCGGCCAGCTAATGGTCGCCATTACAGTTTCTTTTTCTGACGAGTGAGCCGGACTGCAGAGAGACAGGAAGTCCTCTGTCTGTCAAACTGCAGAACCATGTGTTTTTGATTAAAAACACCTGCTTTAAATCAGTAATCATTTCATGGAGTGAAAGTGTAGCCGGGCAAACCGATAATGAGGGTTCAGTGTGAACATTAGCAGGTCCAGTGAAATGGAAAACGCCTTTTCGATGGAGTTACTGTCCTGTGTGTTTCTGTGTCGTTTTACTGGATGTTTATAATTTCATCCAAGCAGTTGGCATGGATGGAAGTGAAATTTTATGAAAGCAGATTGATGGTCTGATAGTTATTGTGGCTGCCCATACCTCAAGGAGAATTTTTTTTATGCTAGACTAGTGGTTCCCAATCTTCTTATCTCAAGCTAAAGTATAAACACGAGTTGTGAACCACTTTAACCAAAGATCGATTTGTGTTGTGTCTTCTGAAGGATTTGTTGCAGCCGGAGGAGGTAAAAACATCCAGTATTTCACAAAAAAGCAAAAAAATTCAAGAAAATCTGGACAGCCCTGCGTCACCACCCCCGCAGCACTGAGCAAGAGGGCTGCATTGTGTCACCGCGTTGTTGTTTGTTGTCAGCATGCTTCAAATTAGGTGATCATTGGTTTGTCGAACAGCGTCTAAAGCCTCTAAATACCTTTTTGTGGCCGTTTGGTAAAGTTCTAAATACTGTGGGATTCAGCCTGATTCCACCGCCAGGAAGGAGGTTTCAGATGCTGTTAAATGTTGTGATTTGATGATGGTACTTCACGGGGCTCATGAATGTCCGTACAAAATTGCATGGCAACCTATCTGATAGTTGTCGAGATATTTCAGTCTGGATCAAAGTGGTGGACCGACCGACAGACTGACAGAGTCATCCCTAGATCCCAGCTTTGAAGTATGCTGAGGCCTTTTAGATCTCAGCCAAACTAATGTTCCCCTACAAGCCTTTAGCCCGTTTGTTGACTTGTAGAGCAAAATGCTCAGAAGCCGCAGCCGTACCGGTTGTGTGCAACAGATTATGAATCAAACTCAGGAAACAACAGAAGGGAAAAAATGCAGATTTGGATGACGTGGTGGCTGCGACAACAGGCTGCAGCCTCCTGTTCTCCTTCAGACAGTTGATAGGCGCCGTGATATGAGGCCACAATGCGTTGTAAGTGTATACAGTTTTTTATCAAATGTTTCAAATGTGTGGCTTGAAACGTTTTCCTCTCCTGTTTCTGAAATCTCTGAACTCCCAGAGCTTATATCCATACATCATCTCTGTCGATGCCAAAAATCTGAACTTTAAAACTGTAAAAGGGTATAAATGTCTAAGAGACTCTTTAGTAATGGAACTAAAACTGAGATACGTTGATTGTTTACATGGAAATATGCAACTCAGGCTGTTGCAATCCATGAAATCATAGTCGGTATGTGGGAGAGAGAAACAAACACTCAGAGCTCAGAGCTTATATAAACTGAATGACAGGCAACACACACACACACACACACATCTCTCTTCATCTCTCTTCATTCAAAGGGCAGAGCTTTCCATAGAAGGAGGGATTGTGTTGGATTGGATGGAGGGAGGGGGGAGGTGGAGGGGGTCAGTACTATGAGTCAGCACACACACACACACACACACACACACACACAGGTCGTTGTGTTACCATAGAGACAGCAGAGTTGGTCAGCGTAAAAGCAGGAAGGACGCTGCCAGACTGTTAATGTGGAGTCCTGTCGGGAGGAGGAGTCGGGCGGGGGGGGGGCTCATTAACCCCTGACCTCGTCACTCTTGGCTGCTAATAACTGTTTCTGAGTGATATTTGACCTTTGACCCCAGCAGGTTCAGCACCTGCTCCGTGTTGTTTTGATCTCATCTCTGCAGGTTCAAAGTCGAAAGTGTACGTGTGTGTGTGTGTGTGTGTGTGTGTGTAGGCCGCATGCCAACAGGTAGGCAGCTGTAAACTTCAAGTGACAGACAAAATGGTGAATGTGTTCATGTGACTGATGAAGAGAAAACGTATTGTTTTGGGCCTCAGAGCATCGCTAATGAAGTCAAACTGAAATTTGAAATCTCCTCCTTTTTGGTTTAAGACTTATATTTGACAGTTTTCACACTTGAAAGCTGTCTGATCTACTGATCCCTGATCAGCCCCTGCAGTTGGGGTTCAAGGGCCTTGCTCCAACAGACGCTGTGGTAACGAGGGAGAGCCTGTGATCCAGGGTTCGAACCGGCGGCCATCTGTCCGCCAGGAGCCTGCTCCTCTAACCATTAGGTCACCACTGCCACAAGAAGGTACATTTATTGGAAAACACTGTTACTGCAGAACAATACATAACAAATAATAATAAGTCTAAACATAATATATAAACCATGTGTATGTTTTTTAAAAGTTACTTATCGTCTGCTGTGACTCTTGGAATTCCTTGAGTGGATCAATAGTTTATCTAATCTTATCCATCAACAGATGTGTATAAAACATCCACTGTATAAAGTAACTTTATTCATTCAATATTTATTTATTTTAATCTAAATTGGACTAAATATGTATTCTTTGCTGTAAACGTGCACTGCATACATTTTCTCTCCATGTGTGAAGGATGGAAATGAAAATGGAATACTGTACCTCTAACCAGTGAACCCACTGTTCCCAGTTCCAGTTTGTGACTTTGACCAACCAGTGAATGCACAGAGAGCGGCACTTTAACATTTAAGCAACATGTTTATTGAAATAAAATCTGGCTTTAAGCTGTAAAAAACACAACAAAAAAAGAAAAATACTGTACATGTATTTCCCCAGAGAAGAAGAGAACATGACTGAGCAGGTGTGTGGTGGAGTTGATACGATGACGTGTGGCTTTAAATCCGACTCGACTCTGTGAAGTGTGACGCCTGTGAGCTCAGGTGCTAACAAGCTAAATATTAACCCAGCAGGGGCGCTAGCTAGCTGCTTAACACCAGCAGGAACTCTGCTAGACAAACCAAACAAGGAAACACGGCTCCATATATGTGATGGTGATGACAGTGGATATGCAGGTGTGTGTGTGTGTGTGTGTGTGAGTCTTTGGTACAGGTATTTAGATGGTTTGTATACAAGTCTTTAGAAAGCAGGGAGAACAATGAAATGCCCGTGTTAAGCACACACACACGACACACAATAATGTTGCAACATAAACAGCAGATGAAAAAGTACAAAACAAAACCAAATATTTGACATGTCGTTCACATATATGTACAGTCTGAACATCACTACGACACCTCAGTGTGATTGTCTTCATGGTTTTCACAGTGCACGTGACATTTTCAATTTCACAGCCGAAAGTCCATCAACGTGACGCCACGAAAAACAGCCGATGCAGCGTGAAAGTTCGTCACCATCACGCAGCTAATGGCCCTCATCTCCACCCCCCACCCCCCCCCCCACCCACAACCCCCTTTTTTAACATTAAATAGAATAGAGAAAGGCACTCTGGGTAAAAGAAGGCGAAAGTGGGCGCCTGGAAAATTACCTGCCATTAATCTGTGCAAACAATTGACTTTTAAACCTTGGTGATTGGGAACACGGCAAAATTAAAAGTCGTACTTCAGCTGAGCTGACAGGAGGTGCGGAGGTTAAGAAATGGTTGTATTTTGTCTTAGTGTACCTTTTCCTTCATAGTGTAGTGGCTTTTTACAACCCTCCCTGCCTCTGACGTCTTATTCCCTTTCTTTCTTTCTTCCTTTCTTTCTTCACTGCTTGGCTTCCTGACCGAGCTGAAATTACCTTAAATTGGTCTGAACTGGATGGAAACACTCTAAAGTGCTGCTCAGCCAGTCTAGTTCCTGGCCGAAGAAAGCCAAGAAACAATAAAAATGGGTACCAAGAAAGAAAAAAAAAACTAACTCAGGAATTCACAGTCACTCTTTGTCACACTTCAACAAGCTGATCCGGCCATAAAGAGCAGCTCTAAACCTCGAGTCAGCTCTTCAGAAAATAAAAAAGAAAAAGAAAAGAGAAAGAAAAACACATTCAGACTTAATGAGGATGTCAACGTGAACCTTTCAGTGGTCCCGCAAAGAACTCCAGATTCAAAACACTTGTGAATAATAAAAAAAGGAGAAACTCATAACCTCCTTAATTTAACCCACCGTGAAAAGGTGAAACTAAACACAAATAAAACAATGGAAAAACATATAGAAGCTAAGGATAGACCCATATGGGATTCCCAATATCAACAGTGAACCGATTATTCAGGATTCTTTGTAAATCATCTTCTTGTAACTATCTTGTGCTTTTATATTTCAGGAAGTCTTAATTAAATACTGTACATTTTAACGTGTGATTGTGGAACATGAACATGAAAAAAACCCAATACAAATACACAGTATAAAAACAACCCTCCATGTTCTGGATCAACAGAGTTCATTTTGGGGGTTACGGTCACCAATTATCAGCAGATAAATATTGGTAAGCCCATATTTGATCTATCCCTTATGTAATCCTTCATGGTGTGAATATTGTGGTGTCCATGTGGAGGTGAAAACCAAAAACTGAACAGAACAGAAATGGCAAACACAACCAAACCAAAAATAAAAGGGATAACGGCCGTTTGGAAGTGGGTGCTGTGCAGGGGAATCAGTGCAGCTTTGGTGGAAGAATATTGGCAGTGCCAAATAAGTCCCAGCGTGACTACCACACCCGGTTGGTCCAATAAATGTCCCTTTGGTACATAGCCGTGTTTGCGTAGTCTCCTACCTGTTTGCTGCTGTATTTGGGCGGGTTGGCCTTGTAGCTGTAATCCGAATATTGGTCGGAGCCTGTGGAGTTGTTGTCGCCCGTTCCCACGAAGGTGTTGGTGGCGGGGAGGTCCTGAACGGCCTGGTGCTTCTTGGAGGCAGAGGGCGACTGTGGCTGCAGCTGGATGGAGGGTAGGGGGGAGTTGGAGCGGTAGTGGCGGCCCAGGTCGGGGCTTCCCGGCGGGTAGTTAAGGGGCAGGTGGATTCTGGGACTGTCGTTGACGTTGTCGTTGATGAGGTTGAACTTGAGGCCTTTCTGCAGGCTGGCCTCCTCGTCCTCCTCCAGTGGCTTGGCCGGTTTGGGAGCTTTTCCTTTTTTGCTCTTTTTCCCTTTGCCATTTTTGGGGCCCTGCTTGGGAGTGTACAGGTCCTTACTCTCCTTCTTGCCGGCCTGGTAGCCACTTTTGGTGTCCTTCTGCAGTCGGTGTCTGATTACCACCACTGCTACAATGACCAGAATCACACCAGCAATACCCGCGAGGCTGCCGTACAGGATGTTGCTGCGCTGAGCAAGAGCGTAGTTGGGATCTCCGGCAATGTCCCTGTCCAGAGGAGTGTAGAGGCTGTGTCCCACCAGCGCCTCGATGAGGGAGACATTTGACTTGGTGTCGTTGACAAAAACGTGGACCAGGGCGGTGGTGTGGCGGGGAGGTTTGCCTTTATCACTGACTCTCACCACCAGGCGGTGAAGCCCATTGTGCTTGCCAGTGAATTCCTGTGCCAGTGTGATCTCCCCGCTGTTGGGAGAGATGTGGAACAGACCATACGGGTTGCCACCTGTGATGGTGTAAACCAGCTCAGCATTTGGTCCAGAGTCAATGTCCTCAGCCTCTACCACCTCCACACGGGTGTCTGGCGGGGTGACAGGTGACATGTATGTGTAGGAAGAGTTAGCAGGTTTGGTGACATAAGGGGCATTATCATTCTCGTCCAGGACATTGATGGTCACACCCACATAGGAGGATCGAGGCGGGTCACCAGCATCCACGGCCTTCAGGCGGAAGGTGTAGGTGCTCTCCTTCTCACGGTCGAAGGAGATGCTGGACAGGATGGTTCCCGTGCCGTTCTGGATGACAAACTTGCCATTGTCCGGTTCCACAAACAGCCTCACTCGGGCGTTCTCACCATTATCGGCATCAGTGACGGTCACTACGCCAACAGGATTGAGCGGAGCCATGTTCTCGATGACAGAGAAGCTGTAGCCACTCAGCATAAACTTGGGGTCATTGTCATTGCGGTCCAGAACATTAATCACCACTGTAGCTGTGCCAGTTTTGCTAGGAACGCCCTTGTCTGCTGCTGCCACACGGAACTCATAACGATCCGTCTCTTCCCTGTCGAGCAGATTTTTCACACGAACCTCTCCTGTATTGGCATCAATTTCAAAGAGCCTGGTGGCCGAGACCTCGATGATGCTATAGGCCAGCTCTGCGTTGGTGCCGCTGTCTGCATCTGTCGCCGCGACATCCAGAACCATGTCACCTGGCTGGTTGCCCTCTGCAAAGTCAACCTCGAGCATGGCAGGGGAAAAGTTTGGCGTGTTGTCGTTCATGTCTGTGACCTGGACTTTGAGGGAGTTGGTGCTGGACAGGGCCGGGTTCCCAGAATCCACAGCAACAATTTCAATCCTGTAATCCTTAACACGCTCATAATCCAGCAGGGTAGTAGTCTGCAGGAAGTATTTCCTCTTCCGATCGTTGGCTGACTCGCTTGCAGGTCTGAGCTGAAATGGGACGTCACCGGCAACCACGCAGGTAACCACCGCATTTTCCCCCTCGTCACGGTCAGACACCTGGACCAACGCCACTGGTGTGCCAATGGGCATGTCCTCAGAGATGTTGGCCACGCCGTCATGGTGTGTCACCAAGCCGATACCACGGATCTCGATGGCCGGTGCATTGTCATTCTGGTCCCTGACGTTGATGGTCACCAGGACCTTGGAGCTCTTGGAGTTGGGTCCACGGTCTTTGGCAACCACAAAGAACTTAAGGAAGTTCTCCTCCTCGCGGTCCACCAGGCCCTTGACGTAGATTATGCCTGTAGAGCGGTCAATGCGCAGAAGCCTCTGGACAGTCTCCGATGCCTGATGGAGGCTGTAGTCGATCTCTCCGTTGGTGCCGGTGTCTGCGTCGTTGGCTCTGACCTACAAGGACAAAAAAAAAAGTCAGTTTGGAGCCGCAGAAAATACAACTGCAAGTTCAAATAAGAAAAGCAATTACGACGTTTTGGCTTTCATATGGCTTGCGCCATTTTGATGACCGACAGGAAATCTTCAGTATTAGGTCTAGAGTTCACGAAGAGTCTGTTTTTTTTTGATCATGGTCAAAATGAATCTTTAAGGGGTAACAGGCAGCCTGAACACACTGTATTTCCATTACAGCCTCAGTTACATTTTGATGATTATTTAGATTGTTTGACTTACAAAGAGAAGGACCATTACTAATGCAACACCACAAAGCCCTTTGTGTTTTCCTGAGGGGTGGAGGTTTTCTGCTGTGTGTGAAACATAACAGACGATCAAAGCTGAGTGCACACACCCACACAACAACATCTAACAGCCATGCAGCGGGTCATTGGCATCTAATGGGCAGATGAGTGAACGTTAATGTTCCTCTCATTATCAGAAAAGCCCTGGCTCCTCAGGGCCCATTAGGAGACAGGAGAGGACAGACTAACATCGGCCACGATCCGGCTTCATACGCCCAAACCCAAAGTAAATGTAGGTAATTAGTCAATTAGGGGGTACTATCAGTCAGCAGAATATCACTTAGCATGCACTCGTTAGGACGCCTTTCAATCTACACATCTAATACTTTTTAATTGTGTTCATTCAATGCCATGGCTGCTGTTAGGAGATGTAGGTC
The DNA here is from genome assembly GCF_043641665.1 of Enoplosus armatus. Taxonomy (NCBI): domain Eukaryota; kingdom Metazoa; phylum Chordata; class Actinopteri; order Centrarchiformes; family Enoplosidae; genus Enoplosus; species Enoplosus armatus. The sequence goes on along the minus strand of NC_092189.1, from coordinate 24,000,812 downwards.
GGTGTGTAGTTTTAAATGAACTAGTTGTTGAACAGCTGATTTAAACGTCCCAGGTGCTGCTGGTTCAGCGTTTTCTACAGACTTCACGTGGGACTTGCAGTAATGTAATTAGGGTTTTTAAATTTTAGGGCCATTATTTCTTTAAAGCAGAACTGAATCTGAGCCAGGCTTGCACTCAGCAAAATAATCTCCTCAACCATAAGTCCTAAAAAATATTGGTTTCTTGAAAAACAAGAAAAAGAAATCTGCCAGTGGGGTATGATTATTTCAGCCTATTTAAACAAACAATAAAACTCATGTTGTTCGGGCCAAGGACACATGAATCTATTTCAAACTCTAGCAGAGATGCCAATGTTTTTAAAGAAATAGTTTGACATTTTGGGAAATACTTCTTTACTTTCTTGCCAAGAGTTAGATGAGACGATTGATGCCACTCTCATGTCTGTGGGATGAATATTAAGCTCCAGGCAGCAGCCAGTTAACTTAGCTTGGCACAAAAACTGGAAACAGCTAGTCTGGCTCTGTCCAAAGGTTACAAAATCCACCTGCCAGCACCCCTAAAGCTCATTAATAAACACGCTATATCTTGTTTGTTTAATCCGTGCAAAAACCACAGTGTAAAGACGATAAATTGAGATTTTATGGGGGGTTATGTGCTAGACTACGTCTTGGCTGGGAGCAGTGGAAATAAACAAGATATAATGTGTTCATTGGTGAGCTTTAGAGATGCTGGGTGTTACCTCTGGACAGAGCCATGCTAGCTGTTTCGCCCTGTTTCCAGTCTATATGCTAAGTGAAGCTAACCAGCTGCTAACTGTAGCTATACGTTCACTGTACAGACGTGAGAGTGGTGTCAATCTTCTCACAGGGTTTTAATATTTCACTCAGCGTAAACATCATAAAGCTTTAATGAAGAAACTAACACAGAACCTGTGACATCATCAATGTGGGAAAATACATCACAAATCAACATTTAATTGAACAAGGAGGAAATCAGGGTTTAAAAGGTTAATGCAGCCAACACAATCTCAGAGGGATTTTCTTTTCAGCGCAGACTCTAGTTCACACTGCCACATAATAAATATCTGGTTTCCTGACTGCTCAGGATCAGAGACTGTGACAGACCCTCACCGGCACACCCGGGGGTGACCGAGGAAATCACTGATCCAAGTCAGAGAGGTTAAGGTTAAAGAAAGCATGAAAGTGAAATTATAATTTCTCCCGCCCATTGATTTCCTTTCCTCCGGTGTGGCTTTAAGCAGCAGACATCACCAAACAGCGGTGAATTATTGACAGCTTCTGAGAATTGTGTATTGAACAGTTGAGCTGCTGGAGCAAAGTGCTGCTGTGATGAGGCCAGAACAGCGCTGGCTGCTCTCCAAGGCCGCTCTGTCCAGGCGTACAGCAAAGATAAACACTGCTTATCTCCCAGTTAACAATTAACCAGCGAGACCGACTGGTTTGCTAGATATTCTCAGCATGTTTTAGCCAACAGTGAACCTCCGATTCCTCCTGACTATTTTTCAAATTAAACCATCAATTTCTAGACTGGTTACCTTCCTTCAAGGAGGCTATTAGTTTCAGTTTATTCCTAAGAACACTTACTGCAGAAAGATAATCCATCACAATTTATACCCTGTCTGGTTTATTGTTGACTAAATTACATTGTAATTACATGGTAGTTCAGTGTGGACTCTTCATGTTATTTCGGGCTGCCTCTTTTTGGTTGATTAATCAGCTGGTTGTCAAAGAAATTATTAATGTTTTTTATTGTCTCTGTTGGAAATTTGGCTGTTAGTCATTAGTGAAAATGACTGTCAATAATCTCTTTGGTCTTTAATAAGCGGAAAGGGGACATTAATACTGGAGTTTTACAATCATCTAATTAATCAGTCAAAGAAATATTATGATTATTAGTCGATTAAAGTCATCTCTCAATCAGCTTCTTACTCTGACTGAAGTTAGAGCCCCTTATATTATTATTATTACTTTACATGAGAGCTTCTCTGTGTTTATCCTGCTGGTTTTAAAGTCTGAGTTGAAAGCTCCAGAAAAAACTTGTAAGTTAAGATTTTTTTGACTTTTTGTCAATCTACTGTTTCCGAGTTCAAGAAGGAACTTTCATGCTAATTAATATTTAATAAAATAAATATAAATATTTAAGCATTAGTAAGGGGGCTTTATAGAAAGACGGACCTGGTGATGTTCAGTGTGACTTCTACTGATATAAAGTGACCACCAATGGCTGCCTGGAAGGAAGGAAATCCATGGGTTGATTTTGAAATGGAAGAAAATTGGTTAAAATAAGCCAAACGCAGCAATATGCCCCTTTAAAGAGCGAGTGAAAAGGCAGGGATATACATGTCTGTGCCGCCATTGGACGGTTTAAGCAGGTCAGGGTCGTCAGTCAGGGCTGTCCCGCTGCCTCTAAAGCATCACTCCTCAAACGCACGTTAAGTGAAATGAATTCTGCGGCTCTCTGAAATGCAATGAGCCACATCCAGAGCAATAATACCAATAAGCCCCGTGGATAATCTCATGACTGACTCAGATTAAGTCATGCACGGCTCGCTGGAAGGCTGGCTGGTCGCGCCGCAGTCAGGGAGGGAAAGGAAGCGAGGAGGGGGAGGATACAGTGAGGTGGGTTTGTCAGGATGTTCACCGAGCTTCAACCGAACCTTCCTGCTCTGCCCGCCGACGGTGACATCACGTGCCGCCGCCCCGGCTGAGGGCTCAAAGGTGAAGTTGAATCAGTGGTTAATATGTGACTACACACGGCGATCCCACGCCCTGCTTCACCTCCACCGCACCATCTGTCTGTACGGATAATTGAGCAGCATATTATGTGCAGTCACTGCGCCGTGTTGTCCTGCAGCTCTCAGTGTTATCACCAACAGGGCCAAAGGTTCCACTGCAATGTTCGGTGGACAAGAAAAACTCTGGACGGACTCTGAAGGAGCAGCAGCGACGCTCAGACCCCAGGAGGGACAGATTTATCCTGACCTGAACTCACTTTCTCACTACTTTTACTTAAGATGTTTATTTATGTGAAATATTTGCTCAGGTTTGATAGTGACGACAAACATTTGTCATTAAGATGAACTGAATCCTGAACTTGAAAACATGAACCACAGCAGCATGTTGAGAAGATTCCCTGATCTGCAAAAATCATCTCAAATTGCACATCACAGCTGAGTGATTGGTTTATTTACACCCTAAAATATTTAGTTCTACATCCTGGGTGTGATGTTAGTTGTTGTTAGTATTTTATTTTTATATCATGAAGTCTCACAACACAAGTCCAGTTTAATCTAATTATCTGAACCACTGATCCGAAAGAGAAAACCATGCTGAACATAGCACTGAATTGTAACTGCATGCGCGCTACAATAATTACAGCAGTTGAACAAACTCTAATGAGTTTAAGGGCTTGATGGTGATTTAATATGAACAACATATCATGAACAATATCCCATATGGGGAAATAATGTTCTGTTATAATGTCCAACAGTTCGCATGTCTGTCACAAGCTCAGATCTTGGATCTTTGAGAACATATATTTTTGTAATTATATATATAATTGCAGTACACTTTTACATTTGTTCCCTCAAACCCACATTGGGAGCAATTAAGCAGCAGCCTGCGAGATGTTGTTGTACATGAAAACATGTTTTTTTTATTTTGGAGAACGTTCACCTTTCATTCCCAAATCAGTGGTTCACACTAGTGTCTGCAACTAACGGTACATTTTCATTATCAATTAATCTACTGATTATTTTTCTATTTAATCAATCAATAATTTAAAAAATGACTTAATAAACCGCCCATCAGAAGTTTCCAACTTTAATTTAAACAACAAAATCCAGGAAATTCTGACATTGAGATTATATTAGAGATTATATATATTGGCCTGACTTACTCCTTTATAAAGTAATCGTTTTAGCACTAGTTCAGATAAAATGAATAATATATTATAGACAAACTGGAAAGAACGATGGACATAAAACCTGCTGTACGTGCAGTATATATGGCAGCGTGTGTGTGTGTGTGTGTGTGTGCGCTGACCTGCAGCACTGAGTGTCCCAGCGGGCTGTTCTCCGGCAGCTCGGCCTCGTAGTGACTCCTCTCAAACTTGGGAGCGTTGTCGTTCTGGTCGGTGACGGTGACCCGCAGCAGAGCGCTGCTCGCCCTCGCCGGCTTCCCGCCATCCACCACCCGGATGTTCAGGTCGTACGAGTCCTTCTTCTCGCGGTCCAGGTTTCCCATGACGACCAGTTGAGGCAGCTTCTCGTCCGTGTCTACGGCGACCTGCAGGGTAAAGAGCTGGTCGGCGTCCGGGCCGGTGCTCAGCGAGTACTCGTCCACGCCGTTGGTGCCGGAGTCCCTGTCAGCGGCCATTGGGATGGCGAAGAGGGCACCGATGTGCGTGTTCTCGGGGATGGACAGGGTGAGGATGGGCGAGGAGAACTGTGGCGTGTTGTCGTTGATGTCCAGGACCTCAATGCGGCCCTCGATCAGCCGTGGCCCCGAACCGATGCCTTTCACCATGTCGGTGATCGACACCTCAAACTCCAGGAAGCATTTGTCGCCCTCAAACAGGTTGCGGCAGTCCCTCAGCGTCTCGCGGTCGATGGGGATCTCGGTGGTGTAGATGTCGCCGGTCTTGCCGTCCACCCGCAGGTACGGTGAGCCCACCTCCAGCTTGTACAGGTGGCCAGTGTCAGGCAGGCCCTGGTCTGCCGCCAGGCTACCAATCAGTGTGTTGGGTGGCTGCTCCTCAGGAACCCGATACAGGATGTCGGTGGGCCCAGCGCCACAGGAGACCAGCAGGACGACCGCGAGGAACAGCAGAACCTCCCACCTCAGCGCCGCCATGTCTCCGGCCGACAGCACCGCTCTGTAAGAGACAGAGAAAACAGATTAGCGAACCACCCGTCACTCATCATCCGAACACCACACAGACGACGCCAAATAACAGAAAGTTGACTTAGGACCCACAGAGCTGCTCCTCTCTCAGATTTATGTCAGTGCCATTCAGGAATAGATGGTCGAATTTGTCTCCTTGGGCCACTAAACATGTCCCAAACAGTTATTTGCGAGACCTAAGGGTGTCGAAGTTTCAGGCCTGGTCTCGCTGCCGGCTGCAGTGTGCAGAGAGCAGCCGAGCAGCACAGAGTGATGACTTCCTCCTGCTGCCGGTCGACCACTCTGACAGGAAGACAAACCGAGCGCTGCTGCAGGCGACACTCGGCCAAAAATACTGACGCGAAGCAGCGAGAAGGAACTGGACGCCTGCTAGTCTCAGCAACTTAGACTTAAGACTTTACCAGAACTTTATAGGCTGATTAGAATAGAAAGACAGACTTATTTCAACTTGAATGTTATAGGACACAGATATTACATCTGAACATGTCATTAGCCACTTCAGACATTTTGTATAGATGTCAGTGGCAGTGACGCCTGTCAAACTGAACCCAAACCAGAAGCAGAGCAGAGTTCACATTACTGAATTTATGGTCCAGATCACTGAATGAAATGCTAACCAAGGCGCTGCCCCAGTGATTAATTTCATTTTGAAAATCTCCACCTCTTTCCTGCATTTCAGAACCTGAACTGGACAAGTCTGTATCCACAAAGTGTTTACAACAGGTGATTTGTTATAACAAGTTGTCCTTATACAACTGTTATGATCAGACAGTCTTGACATTTGGCCAATACACCTTGTTCAACGTGGACAGAATAAAAACTTAATTACATTTTGGAGTTGCCAGTATTGTGGGTATTTTTTTACTGTCTCTGTCAGTTTGGGTGTATTGAAGTCGGTACGTCAGTGCCTCACTTACGACCGGACAGACACCATACATGCTTAGAAACATGTATGGTATCGTGTGCGTCCATGTATACAGACACCCAGTGTAGTACAGAATCCATCTTGTGAGTACATTCTGCCCTTCATTGAGTATTTGGTCCACGATGCACAGAGATCCGGAGTAACGGGGGATCAGTTGTGGCCCGACAGATAATTTTTGCCCCCGAGCCCTTTAGAGGGTAAATCAGGTCACGACTGACTCATCGTGCTAATGTCTGTGTGGCTGCTTTCAGGCCGGATAATACCAGAAAAGAAGTGGTTCGTATGACGTGTTGTCCGACCACGTCGAACAGATTCCGAATGTCGGATTGTGGGTTTCGGAAAGTTCCAGAAATAGTTTTGAAAGCTACACCGGCCAATGGAACGGCACACTAAATAAGCAGAACATTTTAAAGTTTATATAAGAATACTATTATCAGGTGTGTTTCACCACGTCTGTAATATATAACAGAAAACATCATTTCAGACATTCTTGTTGTCTTTACGCTGCTTGCAAGGATCATAAACTCCGATTTAAGAGAGCTTTTAAATGTCAATTTGACTGAAAAATAAGAACCCCTCTATGATACCCATCTGTTTAAACACAAAGATTATATATAGGGTAAGATTATAGGAAGCCATGATTCTGATGATGAATGTTTTACTTACAAACTGACTTTTCACCTGAAGTCTGGTGTTCATAATGTTATAGTTGAGCCTTTAGATATAAACTCTTTCTTCCTTCCTCTCTTCCACCTCTCCGTCTCTTCAGTTTTTTTTCTTGGCAGTAATTCATCTCAGACACACACTGTATTTCGTGCTGTAGGAGTTTCTCGGCTGCGGGTCGCTGAGGTTAATCTGAAGAGCTTTTTTTTTTCTCCTCACGTCCTTGATTTGCAGAGGAACACACAGACACACACACTAACATGGACTGAGCAGGAAGCAGGAAGTATCGTGCTCTCCGACCACTGATGCGTGGGGTTTACTGTGTACTACTGAACAGTGTGTGTGTGTGTGTGGGAGTACAGGCTTGTATTTTCTGAGCCTGTTAAGTCTCCTGCAGAGTGAGAGAGGAGTCAGCTGCCGTTGTACACATTCATTCAGGGACATGAAATGAAGCAACGTTCTTCCAGCAGCTTCTGTCGTCCACAAAACCAACATAAAAACAGGATAATAAAGTTATTAAATGACCTTTCACGCATCAGATCACCTCTGTTTTTCTAAACAGAAAAAAACAGCGCCTGATTTGAGGCTACAGTGACACTAGATGTCAACTACTACCTCATTATTTATCTTATATTTATATTTATACTTGAACTCTGCACGACTGACTGTTACTCACTTAAAATTACAATAATCTGTACAATAATTCACCAGTGCAATACATATATATACATACATATACATTGTTATTGTATATATTTTTTATTTTCTATTTCTTATTTTTATATTTTGTACATACTTTCAGTTCTACATTTTTGCTACTTTCTACTCTTGAATGGGAGCACCAGTACTGTACAACCCCCCCCCCCCCCGGGATTAATAAAGTAATTCTGATTCTGATTCTGACTCCATTGAGGGAGATCTCACATTATCTGTCCAAGACTACTCAAATGTTGCCATACACGAACTTTGCCTGAAGGAAATAGTCTAAAATTGTCAGACTTTTGTGTTACATAAACACAGTCTAATCTAAGAATAAGTAAACATGATTAATCTGAAAACGTGCTGCCAGCTTTCAGTGTGTGACAGTTTTTGATTTCCGTTGAAAAAGTACTGAGGGTCAATAATGAGCGCTACTGCTGATCCTGAAAACTCTCTCTTTTATCAAGCGTGACATTAACTTTACATACAGTTAGTTTTAATGGTTCTTTTAGCCTTTTTAACAGGTCCTCCATATATTTAAGTTTTATTTTACAGGTATTTGTATCTTGTCTTCTGTACTCAGCGTTGGTTGATTAGGACAGCAGCACTGTCATTTTACGGAAGAATAAACTGAATATCTTTACTTGTGTGTCCCTAGAAATCATTTTGTTTACTTAATAATGCATTAGAAAATTAGTAAATGTCATTATGTCTTGATCATCTGCAGCCACGTCCACATAAACGCTCCATAATCTGAACTCTCCAATCTTCGTAGCTGCTAATGGTCGATGCTAATTACAGGCATCTGGAATGTCACTGGTTCTTACTGGTGCAGCCATCATGACACCAGTCAAAAGCTCAAAGACATCCAGTTTACAACTGAGAGGCTGAAAGCAGCAAATGTTTGACGTTGCTGTTGCTGTTGGGCCCCCTGCTGTGACACACACACACCTAATTACCCCTGTGTGGATGTGAATGACTGTGTGTGAGTGGGTGTCGTTGTGTTTGCAAGTGTGAATGTGCATGTGAATACCTCTGTGTGTGTGTGTGTGTGTGTGTGTGTGTGTGTGTGTGTGTGTTTTAAAGTGTAAAGTATGTGTTTCTTTTCTCACATTTTCCTCCAGAGATGCCAAATACCCCAAACCACTGACCTCTGACCTCTGCCCCCTGCCGCATTTCACACGTTGCTGTGGAAACGGAGCTGAAACAACACTGTTTACTGGCTGACGTCCAGTCTGCTAATGTACCACTGAACACAACAGTCTGCCTGCTCTGAACTCAACCGACCAGTTGGACGGGTTGTAAATAAACTTGTATGTTTAAAAATATACAACTTCTACATGAATGATGACGTTTATATTTAACTTTTAGTGAGTTTTGCCACTTTCAAACTGGTTTAATAACTTCTGTAATGTGCTGATGCTATTTTAGTGCCACAAAAGGCGTAACGTTTTCTGGGACTTTGATGGATGTAAGCCCTCAAAGAAAGTGATATTTGCCAGATTTTTGTTTGATGTTCTTATTTTCTTGTTTATTAACATGAAGAATGACGCCGCTGCTTTGTCCTGAAAGCAGAGTTTGTTTAACAGCGACCTCATGTTTTGCCTGCAGGTCAATATAAACCAGGAAACACACCACATGAGGGAGGAGAGGAGGCTTTCAGGATGATGTTGCCCTGCAGGATGAAGCGACATGAAACTATTGGATGTTTCTTTTAATATATATGATATTTACCCTGAGTGAAACGTAAGACTCCATGTTGTGAAGGCTGTACCCTACCAGCAAATGGAAATATTCTACCCAGCATAGTTGATCTAATTTATCACATTGTTCTGTAAAATCCATTTTTGAGAACAGAAAATCCAACTTGTGCAACAACACTGCAGCCTGACACCCGCTGCTCTGGTTCACTGTTAGCTCTCGTAGATTATGAGGTCTGTAATGTAAACTGTGACATATGGAGTCAGAGTGCCCTTAAAAAGCTTGTGGGTCATGAGAAGTTTGCTGATCTGCACGAAGTCTCATTTTGACATGTTTGTTCACATGTAATGTGTGTGTGTGTGTGTGTTGTCTCCTCGGGGACGGTCCCTGGTGAGCCAGAGATCGTCCAGCTCGTCCTTTTTCCCACAGTCTCAAACTTTCTCACCAACCAGCCAAATGTGTGTGCGCGTGCATGAGGCAGAGTGTGTATGTTAGTGTACAAAGAGGCTGAGCCAACAAGTTGCTGGAACCAGTGTGTGTGTGTGTGTGTGTTACAAAACAAAGACGTTGGAGGGCTATAAGGACAGTAACATTTCCATGTGTATGAAGCCAGGCAGTCTGATGGTTTGACTCCCGCTCAGAGTCGTCCTGTCTGGTGTTGGAACGGGCGAGAGACAAAGACTCACAATAGAGGACACAGAAGGAGAGAGAGGGTGTGTCCAGACAACAGCACTCGTCTGTACATTACAAAGCAGCTCAATGGCCCTGTTACCACCCACTGCGAGTGTGTGTTCACTATTGATATTCAGAGTGTGTCTCCATGTTAATGTCCCACCTGCATCACACAGTTTAACTACTGTACATTGCATTACATTAGAAAGACAAGCTATAGAGCTGCAGCTGCCCCTGCATCACACCGCATTAACCCTCCACACAGATGTAAATGCCACATCAAGCCTTTTGTCCCTCTATGATCTCCATGTCATGTTTTTTTTTTGGCAAACAAAAGGGATATATTTGTTCACGAGTGGCCTATGTATAACTTATATATAACTTATACGCTGTAATAACAATGCTTTATACTCATATCTGCATTTTGTCAAGTGTGCAAATCCAGTTTGTAGGACCCCAGACAAGGCCAGCAAAACACAAGCATTAAAGGTTGCAATATCATACTAGTATATACTATACTATGCTCCCATGTGCCTTGTTATCATGGCTGCTTTGTGATTTTCCAATTTAAAACGAATCCATACTGCAGACATTTTAGCTGCTTAACTTTTTCTAAAACGACGCCACCAGCTGTCGATAATGTCTGTTAATGATACAAGAGATAAGAGGCTGGATCAGGATCAATGTAGCTCAGGACATCTACACTGCAAACTATGACACAATAGTGCATTACACTCAAGAACACCAAACTGTTCTAAAATACCACACTACACAACAAAACCAACGTATATGCTAAATTAGGGTCAGGCAATATGGAAACAACTTATTCTACTACACTAGACACCTCAGTGGAAAAAAGACACATTTCCATCGTATCTATCACATCACCAAACTACTTTTAAAATTGACCAGAAAAAACATGCAGTGTGTGACACTGGACCAGAGAACTGTAAACTGGACTACTGACCTGTAGACGGGACTACTGAGCCAGTTCAACTTTAAAGATCCCATTTTTTAATGATCCCCTGTTGAACCTCTTAGTCCTCCCTGGTGAACTGCAGTGCATCTGCAGTGTTGACCGCATGCTGCTCAGTGGGTGTTAAGTCCAACCAACAGCCTTCATCTCCATAACAAATAGCCCATTGGTTACTTTACACATGTCCCGCCCCCAACATTCTCATCACATTAAGGAAGTCAAGATACCGTTTCATTGGAACTTAAAACCAAAAGCCTTTTTCTACATTATTAAAAATAAAGATCTGTTTTCAGATGTTCTTAGTTTACAGTATCTGCAGATCAATAACGCTCCGATGTGACATGACTAATAAACTAAAGTTATCTGTTCAGACTGCAAGCGCTCATTAGTGATCAATTATACACTAAACTTCTCATTACGTACGCCACGTGTCAAACCTCAATACTCTTTTTGGTGCTCAGCAAAATGTATCCAAAGTACCGAAAATTGGCATCAAAAATCTGGTCAGATTTGTTATCTTGTTAACTTATTCGTTGTCATGATAGTTCCAGATTACCATTAAAATTTTGCCAATTTTAGCCACTTTTTAAAGTCAAAGTAAGAGTGAAAATTTCTCAGCATAGTAGCGTTGACAAAAGTTTTGGTATCTGTACCGAAGCTCAGTTGTCATATATCTAACTACCTAGCCTTACTTAATATACTGACATACCAATATATATATACATATATATATATATATATATATATGTATATATATATAGCTGCTTATCTTAACTTACCACCACCAGATTCCATTAAAAAATTTTCCACTTTTAGCCAGTTTTTCTGATGACAAAGCTCTTGCATGGCGGATTGGGTCTCGACAACATTCATCATTTTAGAACTTTTATTCCTTAATTTAAGTTACTGAAAAAAAGTTTGGTAAACTCAGGTATCAAATCTATTTTAGTGTAAAAATGAATCAAACGATTTCTGTCCCTACTTCATATCATCACGCCAGTCTGCTGCTGTTTATTTCAACTAATTAGTGAACCACTTTTTCTGAGTGATTTCTTTAATGTGAACTTGTGTTTGTGCGACAGAAACCAAATTAAGTCACATAAAAGGTTGAATAATCCCTGGCATCATTTTTAATTGCAATGATGTGTTCTACAATTACACAGAAACACTATCAGAGCAATTATAAACCCTTAAACTATGACAACTGTTCTGTTTAGTCTGGCAACAAAAGGCTGGTGGCCGGAAGCCAAACTGGAAACCAGTTCTGAAAGTTTCGGGCCTGACAGGTGTGCATTTTTATATCTGTGTGTGTGTGTTCTTTATATAAACTACGGTAACCTGAATGTCGAGACACATACCTGAGCAGGCTTGAATTAAATATGACACACACACACACCACACACACACATGCACAGAAAATCAAAAGATGCTTTGATGTTTTCAGATCTCAGAAGGACAGGATGTTCACGGTCGAGGTGAGCTCTCTGGACAGTCCAGTGTGTGTGTGTGTGTGGTTCCCTCACCCTGCAGCACAAAGGGGATTACTCTAATGACTCCATTCACTACCATTGTTTGATCCAGATTAGCACACACACACACACACACACACTCGCACACACACACCCTATTAAAATGCAGCAGCCAACTGTTGCCAGAGCCTTTCTGCCTCCTGACACCACCTGTGTGTGTGTGTGTGTGTGTGGGTGTACATGTGTAACGTGGACATTCTTGTTCATTTCTTTTTCAAAAGTGAAAACTTACAGAGCGCCCAAAGTCCTAAAGCAACAAATTATGACTGAAAATATTAAATTGAAGATAAATAAATTGGTATCATGTGTAAAATCCACCAAATCAGTTTTTCCAAAAAAAGTCACAAGAGCATCAATGAAGAAATTAGATAAAAATCAAATCTGGTTATGGTTTCTAAATGTTCAGATAGCAGCGCTGAAACGATGCCCAAGTTTCTGTATCAATACAAGAGCTATACTATTCTCAGATTAGAAGACAAAAGGGCTTGTTTTTCTACTAAACCCCCTATTTCACTTGACAAAAGAAGCCTTATTTGCTAATGTTTTCTAAACTCAAGCAGACATACAAGAACTTAAAAAAATCTAAAATCAGCAAAACTTTGAGTCAGGAACTATCAAATCAAAGAATAAATAAACACAATGAATTCAAAGTTTTGTCAGTTGGTAGTTTTTATACTCTGTGCTGCGGACACATTTTGGTACGTAGAAAACATACATATTGAGGTTTGATACTTAGCCCTAATAAAGATAATTCAACAGAAGGCGGAAAAGAGCAAATGGCATTTAACTGGCCACAAATCCAACATTATATCACTAAGTAGATACAGTAACAATCACAGAAACTGCTCCCACAACATATAATAAACACGTGTCACACCTGTAACACACCTCCAGCTCTCCAGCAGGTGTTGTGTCATGTGTCAGGGTTTATGAATGTCCACACCTTGTGTAAATAGTCTCAGGTGTTCAGGGTTGAAAATGAAAAGAATGTGACTCTGCTGTTAGCCACAAACAAGCAGAGTGACAGTGTCACATGACGGACATTTTACCGTCAGACAGGAAATTTGGGATTACGATGAGCTGACTCACTGGTTTTAATGGTTTCATGGCTGGTTTTGGTGTATTGTCTTCTTCCTGTGTTCGGCCTGAACGTCTTGCTCAGAGGCACTGTGGCTGCTTCAGGGATCAAACGTGTGACCTTCTACAGACAGGATGTGCTGTCTAACCTCTGATCCACTCTCTCTCACACACACACACACACACACACACACTGATCCTCTGGCAGCAGCAGAAGGGGATTATGGGAGTGGATGGCAGATGAACAGCAGGATGGTATGAAGTAAAGATCAGGCATCATCAGAACGCTGTTTTAAATCCACGGCAACATATTTATTCCACATGTCAGACTACGGCAGGAGCATGAGGACAAAATGAAAACAGACTACTGCTGTATCAACACCTGAGCATGTCTACTAACAAAATCACAGCTAATATCATCTGTTGCTCTTCTGACAACGATGGAGAGTGCAATCTGAGTTCAACCTGTAGAGTCTTTTCAGATGACAGCCAAACCCAACTGGATATTTGAGGCCGATACAGAAAAGAAGAAAATCTAATGACAATAAATCCATTTTTAATATTAAAATTATGAACAACACAAATGGCGATAATGAACAACAATTTACCTTAAATGAAGAAGTGTGCCTGCATTATCACCATTAAATTGATTTTTGTTAATTAAATGAACATGTCACAATAACTAATTGATCTTTATACTTCGAGCAATCCAATTTTCAATCATTTTGAAAGGCTTTTTGATGCATTTAAACTTGGCTTCTTAGCTATCAGATAACTATATAAGTGTAAATGGGGTCTAAGTGATGAGAGCTGAAGGAAAGCTTGTGCCAATTGTTCTTTATGTCAGCAGACTGAACTCCAATCAGTGGTATCTCTGGCATTTCTGTAATGAGATTTCTTGTTGACTTTCAGCCAACACATACGCCAAATTCCGGTAAAATTGTTGCGGTCGCTGTGTCAGCAGCGGATATTTAGCATCTTGATATTATTATTAGATAGTTATACAGCTCTGAGTACAATCATACAACAGAAATACTTTTACTGATACTGCAGAGGACAAAGTCACAACTGAGGGGTACAAACTACTTTTATTATCACAATCTAAAGTAACTACAATCTGTCAATAGTGAAAATACTCACTTGTTAGTACATGTTAAAACCAGAATACATAGAATACACAATACTGCACCTACGTACAGTACAAGTTCACTGTTAATCTCTTATATCGTTCACAGCTGGTGAAGCTCAGAGAGACTCTGTACAGTTTAACAGATGAGTGTTGAAATGGTAAGCCAATTAATCCACCAAAAAACGAATCAACAGCAATTAACATAATCGATGAATCGCTTTAGTCATTTATCAAGAAAACATGACAAACATGTTCTGGTTCCAGCTTCTCACATGTGAGGAGATTCTGCATGTCGGTGTACATCTAATATCTTGGTCAGACACAACAAGATGTCTGAAGACATTTCAAAACATGTGATAATAAAAGCAGGTGAAGTTAAGCTTCAGTATATACGGATGCTGCACGGCATTATTCATGTCACAGCTGCTCATCTACTGTAAATATGCAGACGTGTGTTTTGCATGATGGTGTGAAATGACACCTGGTGCTCAGAGTGTGAGCAGGCAGCCCGTTTCTAACCATCTAACTGCCCGTAGCCCTCGTTTCTATTGACTGGCAAAAAAAATCAATACAGCAATATAACGTCGGCTCAATAAAGGTGCTTTTAGTCCCGTTTATGGCAGGAAACGACAAAACATCTGTCCACCTGTCTGACAGTAAAGTGTCTCCACCGCCAACAGACAGATTTACATGAAGCTGGGGATGTTTATGATTCCCTCGGGATGATTTCTAATGGTTTTGGTGACCTTCCCTGAACCATTTTTTTTGTTTTTAATCAAACCTACCAAAGTGATGACAGTTGCCTCAGGTGAATGACATCAAATATAATTTCTGTCACGGCAGTCTTGGTCGATTACAGCGTTCAGACACACGTCGAATGGTGGGTGTGTGCCTTTCACGCCTCGTCTACAACGACTTGTATGCATTTTTTGTGTTTCATTTTGCACTACATAGAAAAAAAACACATCTTGGAATAAAGATATACTGCTTACGTGTCAATACATGACTTTTCTTTAAGAGCCTTGAGCCACAAAGGTTTGGAGACACTGGTCTATAGAAATATCCTTATTTGGTTTTACCCAACAGGACGTTGTGTAACCAGGTGTTTAGGTCACCCGTATGCAGTATATTGGTATGCACTTTCTTTGTTTTTGATGTGGAAGGTAACCAACACAAGACCATAACCAGTCTTAGTCCACTGAAGAAACTAAAAATGACACTAAAAATCAGATTTCTTTCTTTCATCAATGAATCAGTTTAACTTGAGAAATCTGTGGTCCTTGTTTGGAAATATTGTTTATGCCAAAGACTGTCCTTTCCCATTATGACTAACAACACATTTGTCATACGCAGACACCATGAAAGTAGAAACAATGGATTACAAATTCTTTCACACACGACAGCTGATTAGTCGACCAACCAGCTTTTTTGAACAATGCCATTGTTGCCTCTGTGTTCATGTGAGCTTTTGGCTTCCTCATTCATGTCCGCTCGCTGGTTGTCACACCTGAACTAAAGAAAAGAGAGAAACCGGCCGTGAAAACTCTTTAATCGGAAGCGTGGACGCCTCTTTTTCTGCGGAGCGGGGATGTGAATGTGTGTGTGTGCTTCCATTTCACACACCAAACCCATTTCCACTCTCCCAGCTCCCATTTTAATGACGGGCATTAACAACACGGCTCGCTCAGATCTCCAATTTTTACGCAGAAATGTGCAGAACGGACTCTGTTCGACCTCCTCCTCCTCCTCTTTTTTTTTTTCATTTCATCCCCTTCCTCTCCCCGCTGACTAATCCTCCACCTCCCACCCCCTCACCCTCCCGCAGAGCCGTGAATGGCCGAGACATTTGTTGTTTTTTTATCTGGTCAAAATTGGATGGATGTGCCTCCAAATTAGAGGAGGCAGAGAGGAATCCCAAAGCTTGGTATCAAACCTCAGACCTCGCCCCTCGACACCGCGGCGGCAGAAGCTCGGGTGACAGCAGGGCCCGTCATCCAAACTGGCCGCAAACCTCAGCGAGAGTATCTCCACCTCATCCACTGCAAAATAAACCTGAAATACGTTTCCAGTGGCAGGAATGCCTCAGCAGATGCCTGATATAATGCACAGGGAAACCCTCCAGTTTGACCCAAAACCACAATCTGAACCTCAGAGGCTTTAATGAGCTTTTTATGTGTTTGTAGAACATTTTTTCTGACAACAATATAGAGTGAAGATGTTAGGCAGCAATTTAAAACCACAGGCAACAAGGCTACATCTTTTTTTAACCAGTTTTACAGGCTAGAAAACCAAAAACACCTTCTGCAGATTTACATTTTTACCAAAAAAACCCCACCAACGCAGAAGGTGGATACTCCTGCTACTCCAGGAAAAACACCAGCCCGCTCAGCTGTGCTGCGCAACATCTCCATTAAGGCTAAATGTGATTGCGACGATGTCTCGAGTTTCAGTCTCATGAAACATCAGAGCCATTTCGTGTTTTTGTCACGAGCGTCTCGCATGAAATGATAAGAGTGAGATGACAGGGGAATTAGGGAACGGGGTCAAAGGTCAAGTGGAGGAAGAGAAACATGCCCGTTTCCCATGAGCGCTCACATAACATCACCAGAACGTCCACACAGCGTTCCTGAAGAGGACGTCTAAAAACGACCACTGCGACGACGGCGGTGGCGTTTACTACTACAGCTCACTCTGTCAGGGGAAGGCAGATGCAGTTTGCATGTAAATACCCAACTCTCCCACCCTCCCTCTCTCTCTCTCTCTCCCTCTCTATCATGTAGAGCAGGTCGAACACCCATCCACCCATCCTCTCCCTCCACCACAGCAGAGGGAAGGAGGGGGACTGGAAAGCCGGAGACTGGAGGGACCGGACGGACTGGATTCCGTGACAGTGACGTGCACTTGCTCGGCAGTGGTTGATACGTATCACCACCTGCCCCCCTCATCCACCTTTGCAGTTTGCACTGAAACTCCACCGCCTTTATTTGGATTTAAGCTCATGTTAACACAACATACAGCAAAATACTGCTCATTACGAGTGGGGGGGGGTAAATATGAAGGGAAAGGGTGTAAATTTGATGCTACAGGTGCCCAGGAGGCCTCAGGTTCTGTGTGACGGTTTACAGAGAAATAGATATGCAGAGAGATGAATGCTCCCTCGCCTGTGTGACTGGTTTATGAGCAGCCTCAGATGAATGGACTGTTGTATTGTTGCTTTAAGCAGCCCCAGGAGTCCCTGAAGGCAGATTAGCTCTAATATTACAGTGGGAAGACAAACCTCTGATTATAATGACAAGCTTTTTTACTACCATTTTATATTCTTCTCTATAGACCGAGAGTCCCTGCAGAACTCTTAAAGCCTCAGATGGAGCCTCAATGAAGCCCCACTGCGAGGATGCTCTTATATGCGCTATAGGGAACTGTGCACACAGCCTACTGTACTTTCCTCCTAAAATGCATTGAACAGGGTTAACGTTACTGTAGTGATTTTTTATTTTCAGAGAGGTTAGGAAACCCGGAGTGACCCACAGGAAGCTGTATTTTATTACTGACAGACAGGGAGGTAATGTTGAGGATGGAGGGGATCGATGCGGATCGATACCACTGTAGTGTAATATAGGTAAAAACCCCATCAGATGAGATTAGACGCTGAATATGAACATTCATGCGTTTTAAATGGGTTTATTTTACCAACAAGTGTTTTAACAGCTGCCCGATCCTCACACACGGCTGTGCGCCTTCAGAGATTTATCCTCCATCGAGTATGTGTGTTTTTTAATTAAGGTACAAGTGCTCATCCAGGCGAATATTGAAAATAAAGTGAATATACTCTTCCCAGTGTCGTGCGTAAAGCGTCTCCTACTGACCAGCACACTGACAGGAGGATTTAGAAGAAAATATCTAAAATATTTCACAGGAATGTTGTTATGTTAAGATCTAGGAATAAAATGCTGTGTGGACCGGGTCTGTGGAGAGAAGTTCTTACCTGGACCGGATGAGAGCTGCGCGGTTCCCCAGCTCTGAGCGCTCCAGCCCGGCTATAGGCTCTGCTCCTCCTCGGTACCCAGGCGGAGCCGCTCCAAACCTCCGGAAAAAAACCCGAAATTAACAATCCACGCCGAAAAAAATACCTTCAAACAAATCAAACAATCCAGCCGGACAGGCAAGGGGTAATTATTCCTCCAAATCCTCTCACAATTTCTGTCCAGTTTTACTGTCGTGACCAGCGCTGCGCATCAACCCGGAGGTCCTTCCTCTCTCCGGGGGAACGGCTGGAGCTGGAGCCCAGCCGGGGGAAGACCCGTCCGGACCGGGGTCACTCACTGCTACTCCGAAGGGGCGAACGGTACCACTGGGCGGTTTGTACCGACAGCAGCAACAGCATCCTCCGCTGATGGCACGCTTGGGGAGGTAGTGGGGTGGAGGTGGTGGTGTAAGAGGACGGAGCACCGGGACGTGGGGAGGAAAAGGGAAAAACGGTTAAAAAAATCTCCCAAGCAAGAAACACTAGCTCCGGTAGGTCCGGGAGTTGCCAACAGCGGTCGTCCGGTTAGTTTCCACCCCGACGCGCAGTCACCCCTCTGCCGCTACAAACTCTGTCCGCCTCCCGGTCCAGCACGGAGCAGGTCGCGCGGCTGCACTGTATGTGATGAGAAAGTGGAGTGATTCCAAACGACTGAGCTCGCGCTTCCCTCCCTCTCTCTAGCTCGCGCGCGCTCTCTCTCTCGCTTTCTCGGTCTCTACCAAGCTGCCCCCCCCCCATCCTCACCCCTCCCTCACCCATACACTCTCTATACACTATACCGGGGGGCGGAGCGAGCATCCACCCCAACAACTAACTCTTCATGGGTTTCCCAACAGCTTCTGTCATTTTCTTCTTTCAAAGATAAGGTGACTTGTCCTAGCCGCCATTTGTGAGCAGCCGGAGCTTCTGTTTGTTTGTTTGTTTGTTTGTTTTACCGTTCAAACTGTAACTGTATGCGGCGGAGTCAGCTCCGAGTCACAGGTTCGAGTCTCCGTCACGCCTAAATTAAATGTAACATGAGAGTTAACTGCGTGAAAGTGGTGTAACGGGTTCACGCACACTCTGGGAGGATGTTTATCTGCCGCTGTACTCTCCGATTCAAACGGTCAAAACACCAACTGTCGGATTTCTCTCCCTCCATTTCCACTCATATATATACAGTAAATAAATGTCTCTCTCTCTCTCTCCACTTCTTCATCCATGTCTCTCTGTCTCTCTGCCTGTCTCTCTCCCAGCTCCGTCCTGCCACGGAGAGGCGGGAAGGCGCCGTCTCTCGCGCTCTGAGCGCCACCTACAGGCGGGAAGCGGCACGTGACGGGCAGGCCGAGCGAGGCAGAGCTCGAGCTCAGTCGGAGCACAGGCTTTTCCCGCCACTGTGGAGCAGAGACGGCAGGGGAAATATAACAAAATGGAGTCTATAGTGTGAAACGTAGTGATATTTATTCGACAATAATGGCTGTTGTTACAACAGAGATTGCTGTATGAGAGAAGAGAGGCAGCATGTGGTGGAGGGAGGCTGCTATCCAAAGCAGCTTACTGTACTGTGATATTACAAACAACACATATGGATTATGTTTTTGCATATGGCTGCCTCAGTTTCAGTGCATGGGCTTAGTGAGCTAATCCAAATGCATCATTCAAAAAGAAATAAAAGGCATTCTTTACATTTTATTTCACCTTTTGCTTTTTCTGGGTTCCCATCACTGTTAACACCACAAAAAAAAAACTCCATCCGATCAAGTATTTTAATTGAGTCCTAAAAACCAGAAGTGAAAAAGTGTGTGTGTGTGTGTGTGGTATTAAGAAAGGATGCCTCACTAGAAACAACAAAAATATTATTTTATTTTAGAAAATACTTGGGACAAGTTCAGGCATCATGAATATAAGACTTTAAGAGGGAAAAGATGACTTGAGAGATTATTTTGCAGTGTGCATACAGACCCAGCTGTCACAGTAATCTCAGCTGTCTAAAGGATCCTGCAAGTACTTCATGCAGTAAGTAAACATAGTACTCTCCATGACTGATTCCTTTTACATAATCATATTTATCATCATCATATCGTGTCATATTTTATATTTCATGGAATGCTTTGAGTTACACAAATATCGTCATTTATTGCAATATACTGGTGGGATTACATGTCACTGTGATTACATCAACATAGTGGTCCACCTTTTGTAGCCTACAAAGACTCACAAGAGAACAGGTTGACCCTGAAAAGGCGACTTCGTTTCTTCATACTGAAGTTAGCAACATGCATCGACAACATCAAATTAGCCCGCTGTATCCAACGTCTGCTTCATACCACTATTATTTCCACTTTAGAAACACACAATAAATACGTCTGTTAGTCCAGATGTTAACAAACAACCTGTTGCTATTAAGCAGCCTCAGGTCAGCCTCTGGGCTAAAGTTAGCTAGTGTTAGCTACATTATGAGCTCTTTGATGTCTGCGTTAGCCGACAGTACGCCGTTGCTATCTACTTCTTTGGCTTCTTGACAAGCTAATTTATTTAACTATCCAGGATGTTGTACACTTTAATAACAGTCTGTTAGAGGATTTATTTTATTTTTTGCTTGACATTTCTGAGCAATATTTACTGTAGCTACTTCGCCGCCATGCTAATCAAGGTCTAAATAGCAGTTTGTACTTTTGGTTAATTACAGAGACATCAAGATCACAGAAATGGGAGGTTTGATGAGCATAGCTGCGGCTCATGTGCCAGGATTCACACACCCTTTATTTACCACTACATTCCTGATCATAATATTACATACTGCAACAGACTCTGTATTTTTTGGGGCTCCTGAACAGAATCAAAATCAGAATCAGAAATACTTTATTAATCCCCAGGGGGAAATTAGACAAGTTGCAGGTGAGTTAGAAATGAGAAGTATGTGAAAATATAAGTGTAAAATATATACATTTACAATATTTAAGTGAAAAATAATATATATATATTGCACTGGTATAAATAGAGAATAAATAATGAGGTTATAGTTGCTGACAGAGGTGAAATAAGTCCACAATCAGTCTGTATATTGTCTGACATTCAGAGGGAGGAGTTGAACATGTATTCTTGTCCTTCACCATCTTTCTTTGGCACACCTGGTGGGGTGTCCTTTTTGCTCACAACATTAAACATTACCACATTTATCTTTGCCATGTTTGAGGTTAGAAGGCTTGTTTGCATTTTTGGGGTCATTGTTTTTGCGGTTTTCCATCTGAACTTCTTGTTCGACTCTAGGCCGACTCTCTTTTGTGCTTCTGATTTGTTTGCGAAAAGATCACCTGACCTAGACGTGTGCTGAATTGTGCCTTTTGGTAGTCAAATAAATAGATTTTTTTTATTATGTCATAAAATGAACATGCACAGCTTTCAGACTTCAGCAGTTTACCACTCTTCTCTCCAGTGCTTGATGGTCATGCCTGCTAGGAGAATTGTTTCAAATGTACAGGTATATTTCTCAGTGTACCTTTATTTCAAACCATACAAGGACATGTAGTACATAGTAATACAGGGTCTGTGGCTTGGTGGTTGGGACCCCCAGGTGTTTAGTTTATCCTCACAGAGGAGAGTTGAAGAAAACTGGATGGTGACACACAGCTAATAAGCTATGATAGCTTCCTCCATTTTAGACTCTTTAGCTCTCCATTCCCTCAAAGGTCAGCACTGTCAAGCTGGCTAACTATTGTCAACGGCGAGTATTCGCTTATTACCAAAGTTGAACTTTGATGCAAAAAATTTGCAAAACTTGACTTCATCCCCGCGAGCGAATCCACTATGAAACAAGTACATCCTTTTTAAATGCTGGTGTGACTGAGCCACAATGGTGCAAATGTCAAATTAATCAAATTACTGAAAAACAATTGTCTGTGAACTTTGGGCTTTTAAGGCTCTTTGGTTGTCAGTCGGTAACCCACCCTTGTTTTGTGCAGAGGTGCTGTCCAAACATTAGCTAAAACACAGCTATTCTTCAGGAAAACAAACTTGATTGTCCATCACAAAGAGATGGAAGTTTCAGATCAATGAGGTTCTGCCCTTACCAGATATTAAGTATTAATGTAAAAGTGAACCAAAATAAAGAAGTAAAAACTTACCCAACATTCCTGTCACTGGTTCTTTGTAAACAAACCCCACCCGTCTGGCACCGACAGTGAGTTTAAAGAAAGCAGCAAACAGTGTTGTCAATACCGTTTAGTGTCTGTCTGTTTCCTCAATTTGTTTTTCCTCGTTGTCTTCCTGAAGACATGCCGCGGCAGGTTAGTCTCTGGAGGAGTTTAAACCTCTGTGGTCGACTTTGTTTCCCAGCATCCCTCTCAGTAATTAACCCTCCGGCCTGTGTGGACCCTGACTGATCAGCTGTAATATCCTTATCAATATTCTCTGTCAGTCCTCTGCAGCTCGGCTCTGCTGCGCTCACATTCATAATCGTAGTTATGAAGTTAGTTCACAGAGTTAAAAGTTCCCTCTGGTTACAAAGTGATTCCCGAAGTTATGCTGTTCAGAATAAGTAGAAAGTAAAATATATAGAAATATCACAGTGTAGAAATACTCTATTACAAGTAAAAATCCTGCATTCAAAATATTACTTATATTAAATAAAATTTAAATAAAACTTATATTAAATTATTAAGTATTAGCATCAAAATTTAAAAAAGTACTCATGATGCAGAATGGCCCATTTCAGAATATATATTATATTACTGGATCGTAATTATTGATGCATTAATGCGTTCATCACTTTAATGTTGCAGCTGGTCAGTGGGGCTACTTTTAATGACTTTATATAGTGCTGGGTAGCTTGTGAATTTCTCACCAGAGATCAATAAAGTCGTTATAAGATCCTATAATAATACATCATCATTTATTATATTTTGTGTTATTAATCTGTCAGTCTAGTAGTTGTAGTTTAAAGTTTAAAGTTTAAAGTGGCAGAAAATGGAAATACTAAAGTAAAGTACCTCAAAAGTGTGTGCTGTACTTACTTCCCACCACTGGTCAGGTGTGTGGAGGTGAGAAAGTAAGCAGAGTTTGAGCTTCTCTCTGAAGCTCCTTTTATTCACACAACTGTCTAAGTCGGTTAGGATGTGAGCAAACAAGTGCAACACTACGAATGTCTGTCTGAAAAGGTGCTCTATTATCCCCATTTGAAAGACTCTCGCGCTCCTCTCTACCTGCCAGCCAGTGTTGGCCAGCTAGAAAGTACTTTTGCCTTCAGGTGAGTACTGACGACGCGTTGTACAAACTAGCAGTGGTGGAAAGTAACCAAGTTTTACTCAAGTACTGCAACTGCGAGTTGTTAACAGTTCCTGCAAAGAATAGTTTTATTTCAGTAACTGACCCAAAGTGGGAAACCTGAACCTGAACCTTTGTGACCCTTTGGAGGGGGGCCGACACCGGGGCCAGCTAGCCACCTGTATATATATTTAAACAAGCTCCACCCAGCTACAACAGTAAAATACTTTGAGGTGATACATGTCAGTATGGATGTCGTGTTTGCGTCACGTCTAAATGTTACGCATGTTATATTCCTCTACACTGTATATCCCTCTATAATATTAATAACTAATTTAAACAGCAATAACTGGATGTGTCATAGGAAGCACTGATTAATTACAACTTCGGTAAAAAAAATAGTAAAGCACCAAGCATGAGACATTTGCATTTTTAGTGCAATTAAGAGTAAAAAAAAAATCTGCTCTTGTCTCCTGTTTTTTATTAGTAAATTGTTAGCTCTCATTTGAAATGCGCACCACTGTGTAGTTCCTCTATCAGGAAGTGAGGAAAGCTGTCACACCTGCAGACAGTCGGACTGGAAGCAACATGTGAGCAGGAAACATACAGACGGACTCTGATTAGGAAATGAAGCTAATTATCGTGGTATAAAAACTACATGAATCATTATAATCCTCCACAGGTAATCATCATTAATCATAAAACAAAGAGCAACTTTGTTGTAAAAAGTACAGGGCTGTGCTCCAGGAGAGAAGATGACTACGAGTCCCAGAGAGCATTTCTGTAAGAAACATCCAATCAGAGTTTTAACAAAGTTAAACTGCATTAATCCAAGTGGTCCAAAGTGAAGGTGTCAAGGGGGCAGGGGCAAATGGAAAGACGCTGATAACAATATTAATTATTGAACTGAATTATTGAATTATTAATGCGAGGGAATGAATGAAGTAATTGTAAATGGTACAATATATAAAAGGCAAAAAATTAGAGTCCCAGATGAGGAATTCGGGGAATGATTTATAATTTCAGGTCACAAATGACTCATTTTGAAGGAACGATTATTAAAAATGTCCCTCTAGACACCTGCAGACTGAAAGGACCCATGTGACCTGAGAGGGCAGATACCAACATGTCCTCAGGACTACATGGACAAAATTATGTGGACGCCCAAACATTGCGGTCATATATGATAGTGTAACATGTGATTGCGACACCATGTTTATCAATGTGCTGCTATATGAGCCTCCACTTCCACTTCTGCTTTCAGGCTTTCCACCAGATGTTGAACCAGCTGCAGGGATTTGCTCCAATTCAGACACAACAGCATTAGTGAGGTCCAACACTGATGTTGGGTGATCAAGTCTGGCTCACAAGCGGTGCTCCAGTTCATCCCAGTATCACCAGGAGTAGGGTCCATACAGAATGAGAATGATAGCTGGATAGCTCTGGAGATTTTGGAAGGTGTATTGTTCCTCTTTTGATGGAGCTAGGCTAGCAGTTCCCCCCTGCTTCCAGTCTTGGTGCTAAGCTAAGCTAAACTGACGTACAGAGATGAAACTGATATCCATGTTCTCATCTAAAGCTGGATAATACAGCAAATGAGACGATTTCTCAAAATGTTGTGTCCTCCCAGGTGAGTTGCTCCCGTGACCTGGAGTCCAGCAGCAAGAACCTGGAGGTCAAAGGTCATCCGGGAGGACCACAGATAGCTCAGCCCAGCAGCATCTTTCCCTTCGACAGGAAGCTGCTTTACATTCAGTAGGCTTGTCTCGTCCTGCTTTGATGAATAGACTGTAATCTGTAATCTGCGGCGGCTACCTGCTGCTAACGAGCCAAATTAATTAGACACAGACAGTAAACATCTATTGATAAGATCAGATGAAACTTTATTGATCCCTGAGGGGAAATCGGCGTGTTGTAGCAACAAACGGTAACAGGAAACCACAGAAGAACCGAGCAGGGGAAACATCACATAGCTACTGTGGGAATGTACAAATAAAAATATATGAAATAAATATGAGCTTTTAGTTCAGTGTGACAGAAGAAGAACAATGAAATGAAAAAAGACCAAAGCTGTGACAATTAATGCAATATCTGCAGTATGAAAGAGTGACAAATTGCTTTCACAAACACACACTCACACACACACAGTTTACAAATTAGATTAACCTCCCGAGATTTCTTTAGAGAAATGTTGGTGTATGTGTGTGTGTAAAATGTAGAGCATAAATAATGAATCTCTGCTGGAAGTTGATAACATTGAAGGCTCTGGGGGACCCGTGGTGGGATGTGAGGTATCATTGGTTCTGTTTTTTTAGCCATGCTAGCAGCGGGTCTCAAGTGACGGCAGTCAGTCGGTCCACCACTTTTGTCCAGACTGAATTATCTCATCAACTATTGGATGGATCGCCATGAAATTTCGCACAGACCTTCACGTCCCCCAGACGATGAAGCCACCTGACTTTGGTGATCCTCTGACTTTTCCTGTAACGCCACCATGAGGTTCACGTTGGTCTCTGTCTCAACGACTATTGGCTAGATTGCCATGACGTTCATGCTCCACAGAGGATGAATTGTACTAACTTTGGTGCCATGATCACGTTAAAATGTCACTTTGTCCAGTACTTTGATTTATGACTAAATACCTTCAAAACTAATGACATTCCCGTCATCCTCAGTTGTACTTTGTGTTTACTGCTAATTAGCGCACATTAGTATGCTAACCCATGTTAGCATTTAGCTCAAAGTACTGCTGTGTCTAATTAGCTACACCCTGCAGAGCTGCTAACATGGCTGTAGACTCTTGTTATGTCAAGAGTATCTTTGATTCTTACTCTTATAGTTCCAATGAAGGGAGATCTCAATGCTACAGCATATTGTGATATTTTAGACAACAGTGTTCTTCCAACTTTGTGTCGACAGTTTGTGTTTGTCTCTGGAAGAACTTGTCCTGACCTCAACCCCATCCAACACCTTTGGGATGAACTGGAACGTCGACGGTAAGCCAGACCTGATCACCCAAGATCAGTGTTGGACCTCACTAATGCTCTTGTAGCTGGGATCAAATCCCTGCAGCCAAGTTCAACATCTGATGGAAAGACTGGAACCAGAAGTGGAGGTTATTACTTGTCAGTCTCTGTGTAGAAAACTGCTCTATAAATAAAGTTTACTTGTCTGTATTGAATTCAGATCTGCAGTATCACCCTTTTCTAATTCTAATTCTTGTATGTGTTTTCAAGCAGCGTGGCATGTACAGCACCGTCACTCAATGAAATAATCTGCTCTCAGTTATAAAAGAACCAAACAACATTTGTATTGAACAGTTGAAAAGGCCCCTGATGAGTCACATTATAAAGAAGCAGTAAACTATGAGCAGCAGTAATCAGCGTTATTCTTTCACATGTCGTTGAAGTGAATGCGATGTTATGGGCAGCAGTGGGGCGTTGATTGAACTCAGTATTGTGGATTGTGTGTTGTATGCCTACACGTGTTCATGTATTCTTAGTTATGAGCCCCAGGAAAAGAAGCTGTTACAAAAGTGCATTAATTGGGTTTTAAATATAATATTAACAAATTATAAACAGTCCCAGTTTATGCACTAGTACTTTGAAAAGAATAATCACAGACAAAAAAACAACACTATACTCCAGCTGTCAAATTTGCATGAATAAAACAAGATGAAATTAGCTTTGTGTTCAGTTCTGAACGCATGTTAATAACCACATGTGACGAGAGGTTGTGGGAGTGGGAGATTTTGGGATACGTGTTTTAATTCCGATTTTATTGTTTCATCCATTGATTCCAAATGATGTAATCTGAGCTGAAAGCTCCCTTTAAAAGTTGGTAAGTGGACCTTGTGTTGAGATGATTTTGTAAAAGTGCAATGTCATGCAAGGTCACGCATTAACATGGACCCTCATCGCAAAATCTCAAAATATTAATCCCAAATGACACAGAAAACAAAAAAAACATCACTAGTGACCAAACGATGAAAATGATTTTTTGTTTTGTTTATCAGTACATTTTTGAACAGAACTAAGACTCAGGATGTCTCATCATTATGGTTTTTATATCTCATATGCAAAACTGACACTCTCCTCTATCGATTAATATACAGCAGTGGTCCCCCACCTGGGGGCCGGTTCCCCACAACGGGGTCCAAAGATAAATATCACAAGATGATGAAGAGATTATGGGAAAAAAAACTGCTAAATGATGTTAAGTTTTTCTGAATTTTCTATACTGTTTGCTTTTTTATGTGAAATATTGAAAAATTGAAAACTGTTACCTCTTCGGGCCTCCACACATTCTGTGAAAGAAACAATTTGAAAAGGTAAAAACTGTCTTTAGTTCAACTGCTGATTAATACTGTCCATACCAAGGCTATAACCTGGGTTGAGAGGGTGATAAGTGCTTCTTTTTAAGCGGTAACAAGCCTGTCCTAGAACATGTATACTACCACTCACATGTTAAGACATGTTGTGACTCTGCAATAATATAAATAAATGGACCAAAAACAACCCAGGGTTTATATTCTGGGAGCCTAAGAAGGCAAACTGACCACAAGAGTTTCATATTTTTGTGTACAAGTGGAAAATTTGGGTTGACGTTGGTGCTCGACTTTATGACTCTATAACTTTATGTAGATCCAGCCTGTTTCCTGACATGGAGTGCTGGTCACGGAAAACTTTTGGTCTGACGGTGGCACTAGAGGAAAGCTCAGCGGGCCACTTATGTTATTTGGGACCTCCCGTCCATGAATCATAAGTCTGAGAGATCTGTCAGAAAACTTAATTCTCTGATAGATTTGACCACCTGGAGGCTGAATTGGATGGGGTTTTCTTGTAGGGAGTTGTTATTTACTGTGTTGCCCTGTAGCCATGGATGTGTCTGTATCCTGCAGGAATCTTTAGAAACAGGAAGTGAGGACTCCTCTTGGCATCCCGTTGAACCTGGGAGGTTTCACGCTGGTTGAGCATCACAGGGGCGTCTCAGGGGTCGCCGGGTCCATCAGCGATGGCGAGGACGTCTTGCCTTCAGTCCGCCACATGAAGCGCTAATGGTTCCTGGGTGACATTTAGATAAAGGTAAGAGGGAAAAGGTTCAGTAAACCTGACGCCGACCTTTAACCTCCCGTCCAGGAAGTCAAACCGCAGCCAGTGAGCCTGACATTTCCTCCGCAGAGCACTTCATTCGGCTAATTAACCCGTTAGCCGGATGACCTGCAACACAAAAGCAGGAGGAAGAAAGGATGAGACGGAGAGAGAAGGAGTACTGACAGCTGGACCGACTGGACTCTCGCAGGTTATTCATGAGGGTTTGTTTGTTTGTTTATTTATGGTCTAAATAAAACTAATATTCCTAATTTGCAGAAGTGTAGCATGAAAATCTGGGCCCTGTGTATATCCAGGCTTAGAAGGCCTCCTTTTTTAAGATCTCAGTACATTTCAACCCTCTTTTCCCAACATGCTGTACAAATACTGTGTGATACTTCTATTATGAGGTTTTCTTGGAGAGAGAGCATAATAGAACATACATTTCTTTGTTTTTATTATGCCCTGGGCATAAAACAAAGCTAGAAGAAAGCCATCTTTCTTCTCTGGCCTCTACACTGTGAAAGGAGTGTTTTATTTTATAATAAAATACAAATCAATACATTTTCTAGGAGTTGTGCTTTACAGTGCAAGTTGTGTTTCCTCTTTGTGTTAGCGTTACTAATGTCCCTTTCATGTCAACTGCTGTTTTTGTAGTTCCCTCATGAGCTCAGCTTGTGTCACATCCTCAGTAACATGACAACATGCTGATACACTCGCTGCTGGCTGCTGCTTCGTTTGTCAGCACGCTAACTGTTTTTTCTTCTATCTCTCACCTGACTGAGGGAGTGCGCTGACAACATGTGCAACATTCAGACGGGCAGTGGTGGAGGAAGTATTCAGATCCTTTACTTAAGTAAAACGACTCATACTAACCACACTGTGGAAATACTGTGGAATACAAGTAAAAGTCCTGCAAGAAGTATAATCAGGAAAATTCACTTAAAGTATTAAAAGTAAAAGTAATATACTATTACATATGATACCATTAAATGATTAGACTATTCCTCATCATTAATGTAAAAGCAGGATTTTACTGTTGGATGAGGTGAAGCTCATTTTGAACTATTTTGTATCAGACTGCAACTAATGATTATTTTCATTATGCATTAATCTGCTGATTATTTTCTCCATTGAACGATTGATTGTTTAGTTTGTAAAAATTCTTAATCTGTAATTTAACTAGTAATTAAATATATCCGATAAATGTACTTAAGTAAAAAGTACAATATTTCCCGGAGCAGAAGTAGAAAGTGGCATGAGAAGACGCAAGTAAAGTACAAGTACCTCAGATTTGTACTTAAGGGGGGCCCTGGTAGCTCGTAACACTCTATTCTTGCATGCAGCTAATATAATGTAAATTAGATTTTAATAATCTAATCCAATAATATATATATTTTTTGTAGTTTTCCGAAACATTTCTAAAGAAATCCAACTTCACAGCCTGCATCTAGTTTCCAGCTCTTGTTCTTTGTCTGGCTTTTCAACAGAAACAACTAAAGCCACATGATCCTTTTCATGATTTCCAGACATTAATGCAAATTCTGTAATTCTGCAAAACCCACCAGAATGGTCCTTTAATGACTTGAAGGAAAGTTACGGTTTTGACAGAAGCAGCTCAGTGAAGCTGTAAACATTGTCTCGGCATGGCACAGTAACCATGGCGACAGGGACATTTCTGCGGCAGGGGGTGGGGGCTTGTGTTTGAAAGGTGCTTTTAAGTATGCAAATCAGCATTAATTGCTGTGTAGAGAGAAGACAAAGTGGTTTAATTAACAGGCCGGCCGGTCAGCCAATCAGACAACAGAAACATCAACAGTGAGGTGACAGTGGGCGGGGCTGCGGTCGCTGCGTGTGACTGGCCGGGGGCATCACAGACAGGTGTAAACACAGTGGTTGACCTGCTGTTGTCTGTCAGGCGACCTTTGACCCCTCTTGAATGGATGCAGATCATTATCCCATTAGAAGTGGAAGTAGTATGAACAGGTAAGGTCTCTTTACCACTCTCTCTAATTCTCTCTACTGAGAAACTAAAAGCAAAAGTATTGTAATATAATAATAAAAGTATATTGTAAATATTGCCTGTTGTCATTGTGTCTAATGTGATGTTAATATCTGCCTGTTCCGTTCCTCAGACCTCATGTGTCATTAATAAAACGATTATTAATGATGGATGATGATAGAAGTATTGTCAGTATTATCAAGTAGTATAAGTATTGAGTATCAGAGTATCACACATTTTGGTGTGTTAAATTCTGGAGCCCCAAAGGTCCCAAAAGATGATATTTTTTATTTCTTGTTGTGAGACAAGTTGCGACTTTATCCTTCTTATTAATACATGACTCCAACTCCAACAGGTACATAATCATAATAATGCATCATATTTTATAAGTTAGTTTTGTATGTAAAATTAAACTTGTAACTCCTGTGAAATAAATGTGGTGAAGTAAAAAGTACAATATTTGCCTTGGAAGCATAGTGGACCTGAAGTATGAAGTACAAGTGCCTCAAAACTGTACTTAAGTATAGTACTTGAGTAAATGTACTTTGACAACACGTGCAGCATTTAGAAAAAACACTGCAGAGACAGAAACGCTGAAACCCCCCCCCCTCAAAAGACCCTTTTAACTGGGAAAGATTGAGGGGAAAATTGTCAGCCTGCTGAAGATGATTTCTTAATTTGCGTGTGTTTTGTCACTTTTCATGTGTTGAGCTCTCAAGGCCGCCGTAGACAGCAGCTGGAGTGGGTGATCGGTCGTATCGACGTTTAAGATGAGCGACCACAGAGACAGTTGGAGGCTAATAAAAGTTGTTTTATTACAGTAACATCACTTGTCCACATCCCCCAACTGTTGTCTGGGCACACTTATGTTTACACGTTGATCGTCTGAGGAGTGAGTTTTTAAAAAGCTCAGTTTTTAGGTGTGAAAAGTGGCGTCGTGGTGCTAACAGAGAAACAGAGGAAGAGATGTGCTTTCACGTTTAAGCAGCTTAGTGTAAATGTACTCTCTCTCTCTCTCAACATCTGTTACCATGGCACCCATTGGAAAATATTGCCAATCAATCCGCCGGCTCCGCCCCCAACATGAAGCACACACACGCATTATACACGCAATAAAACTAATACACACACCCTTGAGCATTTAGTGAGCCATTTACTGTGTTATTGTGTGTGTGTTATCATCCTTTCTCATTAATGCAACACACACACACATTAATGTGCTGCCAGCTACAGAACCGTTATGCTTGTCTCAAATGAAATGAAACACACACACACACACACACACACAACTATTTAGCATCCACTGTTATTGTATTTGTGTTGTGGTCTCCATGGTAACAGCGAGGTCAACCACCAACAGAGGGCTGATTACCATTAATTATTATTTATAATTATTCAAGAAGGCTTAACCCACCATCTATCTATCCATCTGTCTGTCTGTCTGTCTATCCATCTATCTGTCTGTCCGTCTGTCTGTCTGTCTGTCTGACTGTCTGTCTATCCATCTATCTGTCTGTCTGTCTGTCCATCTGTCTGTCTGTCTGTCTGTCCATCTGTCTGTCTGTCTGTCTATCCATCTATCTGTCCGTCTGTCTGTCTGTCTGTCTGTCCGTCTATCTATCTATCTATCTATCTATCTATCTGTCTGTCTGTCTGTCTGTCTGTCCGTCTATCTATCTATCTATCTATCTATCTATCTATCTATCTATCTATCTATCTATCTGTCTGTCTGTCTGTCTGTCCGTCTATCTATCTATCTATCTATCTATCTATCTATCTATCTATCTGTCTGTCTGTCTGTCTGTCCGTCTATCTATCTATCTATCTATCTATCTATCTATCTATCTATCTATCTATCTGTCTGTCTGTCTGTCTGTCTGTCTGTCTGTCCGTCCGTCTATCTATCTATTGTCTGTCTGTCTTTCTATTCATCTATCTATCTATCTATCTATCTGTCTATCTATCTATCTACCTGTCTGTCTGTCTGTCCATCTGTTTATCCATCTGTCTGTCTGTCTGTCTGTCTATCTATCTATCTATCTATCTATCTATCTATCTATCTGTCTATCTGTCTATCTGTCTGTCTGTCTGTCTATCTATCCATCTGTCTGTCTGTCCATCTTTCTATCTGTCTATCTAACATCTGTCTGTCTGTCCATCTGTTTATCCATCTGTCTGTCTGTCTGTCTGTCTGTCTGTCCGTCCGTCCGTCCGTCCGTCCGTCTGTCTATTCATCTATCTATCTATCTATCTATCTATCTATCTATCTATCTATCTATCTATCTATCTGTCTGTCTGTCTGTCTGTCTGTCTGTTTATCCATCTGTCTGTCTGTCTGTCTATCTAACCATCTGTCTGTCTGTCTGTCTGTCTGTCGGTATAGAGACAGCACAGTCCACCTGTGAAAATATCATCAAGAATCTTTTATCAGCACTGACAAGAGCAAAAGGTCGTATACTGGAGGTGCAAATGTTATGAAAAATAATATAAAATAGTTATATTAAATATATAATATATATACATATGAAATAATAAATGTTATATCATTTCCATCGTGAATTGTTGTATTGATTGTCTGAAGCGGTCCGGCTGAGTTTGCACACCTGTTTTATGTTGACCTGAGGAGGATTTGTCAGTTTTGTTATAATGTCCGTTGTCTTAAGGTGGAAGTAGCGTGACTTCGTTTTCATTGCTTCTGTTTGGTGGATGGGCCAAAAAAACAAAACAAAAAAACAAGCAACATGGTTCTTCATGTGGAGGCGTGTTTGTGTCACCTGATGAGTGAAGTCCAGTATTCTCTCTGTTAGCTCTGTTTTTGGTCTCTAGCTGCTAAATGCTTCACTATCATTTCATACTCACTATGAAAATATAGATTACTGCCACTTTA
Source organism: Enoplosus armatus (assembly GCF_043641665.1). Taxonomy (NCBI): domain Eukaryota; kingdom Metazoa; phylum Chordata; class Actinopteri; order Centrarchiformes; family Enoplosidae; genus Enoplosus; species Enoplosus armatus. The sequence goes on along the minus strand of NC_092189.1, from coordinate 23,967,271 downwards.
ACCAAGAAGTTTTCTAACCCAAACCATGATCTCTTCCTAACTTTTACTGAGTAGTTTTTGTGCCTAAACTTAACCAAAATCTCCACAGCAAAGACCAGTTTGCCCCAGAGAGTGGTGGATGCTTTTGATTTTAATGACTCCATGACCTTTTCTCCAGGTCAAATGAAATGAAAGGTCACTGCACGTTGTTTTTCCTTGCAGCACTTTCATATTGTGCGGTGTAATAAACATTACATCATCTGGGAGAAGCTACCAGGACTTATACAACAAAACAGCTCAGACATGACACAGTGAGACAGATTTAAATACACTCGAACCCTTGAAAAGAAGCTGAAATGTGGTTCAATATCTCAATAAGTTTGGTTTCAAATCTCAAATAAAAGCCTCTCCAGCATGCAGAGCACATGTCACACTCCCAGACTGTGCAGCTTTAACGTTAAAATGATTTCATGCCAGGAGGAACAACAACAACGACAACATGACACGAGCACTGACTGAAGAATTACACTCGATGGATGGTATTTTCTAACATGATGGTTATTGATTTGCAGTGAATACAGTTAATTCCCAGAAGACTATAGGACGAGGGCTGAAATAATTTCATTTAGTGGCATTAAATACATGAGTCTGTGAAGGTAAAGCAGAAAATGAGGTTTCTTTATTTAAAAAAGCACCCAGTTGTAAGTGGGATCAAGGATGCTCTTGAGGATCCTGGTTTCAGCATAAACACAAAATGTCTCAAGAGAGCTCTCAGTTATTGACGAGTGTTCAGGTCATGGCATTGGTCAGTTACTATTCATCTATAATGTATTCAAATGAAATTGAGCGTGAATAACAGTTTGGCTGCTTTTCTTCATGTTCACTCACAGAGAAAGACTAGCGATGAGGAGACGGAGGAGGCCATGCTGGAGATGAAAAGCTGATTTTTATTACTTTATATATCTGTTTCTGTTCGTCTTCACAGATTATAAAGAGTTACACTCCATTTACAAGCTAGCTTCTCCTCCACAAACCTTTGTTTCATAATGCACTTTCTCATAAATGGTTCTTGTCCATTCTGAACAACATGATATGGGTGTTAGCTGTACCTACCTAGCAACACACAGAGTTGTTGCTCGTTGCTAGCTAGCTACAGCTAATGTCTGTATGGTCGGTGTGTTGGTTGTTTATGCTAACAATGAGAACACAGGTGTTTCCATGAAATGTGTGCAGACTTCCAGGTTCCCCAGAGGTTGATAAAGGACTTTGGTGGTCCTCAGACCTGCTGGTTGAACTAGAGGAAAAATTGCAGACATTCATGGTTCCCAGATGATGTACCTTTTATTTAGCGCCACCAGCAGGGTAACGTGTTTCATTCAGAGCGAAATATCTCAAAAACAATTAGATGGATCGCCATGAAGTTTTGTTTTGAAGTTTTTTGACAGTCATGGATTCCAGATGATGTAACCGAAGCTTGTTAGCTTAGCACAGAGGGAAACAGCTAGCCTGGCTCTGGCTAAAGGTAAAAAAAACCCCACCTTCCAGCACCTCTGGCTCACAAATTGACACGTTATGGATGTGTAAATACAACAATTTGCCATTTTATGCTGGGTTATATGCTGGCCAGTTACCAGTAACTCCCTGGCCTAGAAGTAATAGTACTATTAATACCACTAATACTGGAAAACACACATACGTTTTCTGCAAACAGTATCAGAAAGCATTAACTGAGCTGTAGATGTACCTTTAACACAGATCGATGTTGCAGCAAAAAACAGATAAAAAGAGATCACATAAGTCTGGAAGCCATTTTGTTTCTGGGCCACCGCTAACGATATGGCTGTCAGGATGACTGACAGCTCCCTGTGTGGTGGATTGAGGCATCAGGTGACAAACTGAGTGTGTGCGAGTGTGTGTGTGTGTGTGTGATATCATCAACAAATCAACAAATGTAATTCTGTCATGGGTTGACATGTCAAGATGCTCTGACAGCACGACACACTGATGCGCTGTGGTCTCTGTGTGTGTGTGTGTGTGTGTTTGGTGGTTACATCATCCAGCTGAATCTGTACTTTTGCTGGAGAACAGAAGCTTTGCTGTTCTTTACCCGCAGAACACACTGAGAACATGAGGAATACTGACACAAGACTTCATCTCCCAGAATCCTCAGTACCAGGCTAACACCGTGTTCACGTTATATGGGATGAAAGGAAAGATTCCCATGGGGTGAAATGTTTAAATGCATCTACTATTGTATTTATTGTCTGAGCCAAACAGTATTTTCTGCAGTAAAAATAATCAAAAAAAATCTACGGCATCCAAAAGCAGAGCCGAAGTAGTTTGTAGTATTAAAATCCACATTTTTGGTGTTTTCTGTAGCGCGTACCATCTGAAAGTCCATCTGTCTATTTTTTGGACAATGTACTGTCCGGAAACTTACCCAAACTTTATTTTCCGTCGAATGGAGGCTGAAATGTTCCTTCTTTTGTATTTGTTGTTCTAAAGCAACAGTATTACTGTGGTATTTATAGTCTGACCAATAAGCTGAAAGGTATTTTAGTCAGAGGAAACTGGCTTTTACCATCTCTCCCAGGTGTCTTGAATGCAGCGTGAGCCACAGCTGGATGAGGTGTGAGGGGGGTATGATGGGAGATGGAGGCCTTTCTGCCTGCGGCCATGTTAGAGCGCAGGTCTGTAGTCCGATTCCCACGGGCGCTCATTAGAGAACCGCCACTCAGAAAACACACCTGCCGGCAGCCAATGAGACGCTGCCCTGCAACCCACACAGGTCCCGCCTACACATGAACCAACGCTAACACGCTCGCTAACGGTGCTAAAACACACACACACACACACACACACCTTCAGAGCTGTGAGCGGGGTCTGCTGAGTTCGTCCTGCTGCTGCTAATCTGGTTTGTCAGCGAGGTAAAAAAATAAAATCAAACTATTACAGACAGATGTGATAGACATCTTCATCTCTAATGGGGGAGAGTCTTCCTCAGTGCAGGTCAGGAGACAGCCATCAGACACAATGGAACAGCGCTGCCTCCGTCTGCACACACACAAGCTGCTGCAACTCCATCATGGACGATTAATGGAGAACAGAGAAGCTCAAGTTCCATCAAAAGTGACAAAATAAACTTTCCAACAACTCCAAAGATGTCTGAATTACACTGTTCTGCTTTTCTAGTTTTCAAGAAGGCACTGACTTCTTTTTTTTTGCGTAATGCCGAACAGGGAACCCTAAAGCACAAAACATACCCGGCATGTCTCCTCATGTTGCATGAATTCATTCAATGTACATGACATTGAATGTCGTTTGCAGTTCGAGGTGTTACGGACATCTCTTTTATAACGGAGGTCTGTGCTAGCTAACCACATCCCGACTCACTCTGAGAAAGAAAGCCAATAAGCATATTTACGCAGTCATTTTCCACCCTTGGCTGATGAGGGGCGGGGCCGCAGACTCTTATTTTGGGAGGAAAAGTGGCGATGATATCCTGCCTGAGAGGAAAATGGTCGGTGTGATGAGGGAAGAGGAGAGCGAGTACGAGGGAAATAGAGAGAGGGAGGAGAGGTCAGAACTCCTTTCATCTCTCCATCTCGACTTCAAAGGCGACATCGATGCTGCTTTGATTCCATCAGCACCTCCTGTTGAGGAGGAAGAGGAGGAGGGAGGAAGGAGAAACAGGTGGAGGAGACGTATCCACATATTGATACTGAAAGAAAGTGTGTCTAAATTGTTTTCTACTTCAACTGTTTATCTCTGTAATTCTTAGTTTGTTGACCAGTAACAGACCTGAGAACAGTCAGAACCGGTCTGAACAGACCCGACGACGCTGAGACCCGGTCCACAATACAGTGGAGAACATCAACACCGGCAGCAGCGTGACGCTCCAACAATTAACAAACAGCTACGTGTCACCAGAATAAAGAAGCTCATTAAAAAGCAACAACAATAAAACAATAAATCTTTTCCTCTGTGATGATCAGAGTCCACTTTGATCCTCTCTGGTATTTCTGGACATTCAGGCCCAAAATAAAAATGGCAGTATGTGTTAAAAGAGGCAAGAGGCTGCGTTGGTGTTGAAGATGAAATGTGGTCCAGGAGGTCCAGATCAGCCAGTAGGAAAAGTACAGTACTACTATACACTTTTGACTGAACACAGCATTTAAGCTACGAAGGAATCTACCAATAGACTATAGTCTATAATCTGTAATCTGACAGATATTGTGTTGGTCAGTTTGAAGGACTTGGTGTCTCTGGTTTGGTTAAGACGAGGACATTTAGTTGTGTGTTTCTGGAAGCAGAGCTGACACTTTCTGACCGTGAACTGGAGTTTGTACACATTTGTTGCTCATCTATAATATGTTTATAATGAACTGTTAGTTTGAGCTTTGATTGACCATTCATGGGAGTGGGAAGAGTAGACCAGGTCCCAGGTCAGGTCTAGGTCACTAGGAACCAGGAGGACCTGTGAAGACCTCAAATCCACAGTATTATAATCATTTGTAATAATTTGAGTTTATATGATTTTTGGACAATGTTGGTTGGTCGGTCCAAGTCGTCAAGGCAACGTTCTCTGCACCAATCAGATTTCCATTAAATTTTCTCCACATATTCATGGTCCTCAGGGTGAATCCTGGTGGTTTTTGAGATCCCTGTTCTGGAACACCAACATTAGGTCAAATCTTCCAAGACATAAAAAATAAATGAAAAATCTGAGAGGCAAATTATTGCAGCTTTTTTTCTGACTTGACAGAACATATTTTGTGTTTTTTTATATACTCTGTTTTACTGTTTGTGTTTTAATCCTTCTTCCTATACACATCATCATTTCTATCACATCTACATACTGATTTTTAAACTGAATACCTCTTGCTGATGTACACATGTCAACACTGATGAAAGATGAGCTCTAATCATCTTCTCACTGAAGGAAGGACAGAAAGTTTTGCGTCGTCATCAAGGCCACTCGTTCAGAAAGCTGCAGTTCTTCCAGCCTGCTCCCTGCTTTCATTTCATAAAAGCTAATTAGCAAAACAAATCCACAGTCTGAATGTAAAACAAAGACATGGAGGACTTTTACTTCAGTCCTTGAAAGAGTGAAAATTTCAAGTTTTAATTTGAGGTACTTGAGTCACACAAGTGCTGCTGCTTTATATACACAGTATAACTCTGTCACTTTATCTATCAATAAACCATACAAATACTTATATACACATATTCAAAACTTAACCCAAACATCAGAAATCTGTATAAAAATAAAGGTTTTCTGTCTTTGCTGAACCGTAAAATATCCATCAAAGTTGTGAGGACTTCCTTATCAATAAGCAATAATCACCTCATGATATTCTTCTATAAAAGCTCTCATTTCAATCTTATTACTACAAGTTCCAACAACAGCTTAACTTTAGATATTCAATATGTACAAACTCTCCTTTTTTAAATGGAGATTTAAAATGATCTGATGTCTTTAATGACTCTTCTAATTGTTGTTATTGATCTCAAAGGGATTACCTGATTAAATCAAGGTTTACCTTTATAATAGCTGTATCTTTAGAAAGTGAAACGCTACTCTATGATTGTATATTTATTTATCATTTATGTGTATTGTTAAGGATTGGTTTGTATTTACATTTACGTGGATTTTCATGTGAATGTTTAAAACCTATTAGGGAGCACAAAACATCTGAGGAAGAGTAGCAACAGAAAGCTGGAAAACAAATCAACAACGTGTCAAAGAGAGTAAACAAAACGAAAAGCAAACAAGAAGGAAAAAAGGAAGAAGAAGTTATGTATCAGTGTGTAACTTCTTAATTCAATACTGTTACTTTTACTGTTATTATCAATGTATTTATTTGACCTATATTTTATTTGTTTGTTTGTTTTCTGCCTCTATTTAAAGATTCCCCGTGGAGTTTCTGACCTGTTTTTCTACGAGTGGGTCAATGGTTTCATGCCAAGATCTGCAGCACAACGTCAGGAAATGGATACCCACAATACATTTTGGTGAGTAACACTGAATGTGAACATAACTTTTTGTTACGACCAATTCATTCATGCGTTTCTCTCACCAGTGAAAATGCTACAGCATGATGAGTGAATGGGAATGTATGCTAACGTGTGTGTAAGCAGCTTTCTGTGAGATGCGTTCTGTTGTCTAATATTAGCTTGGAAACTGTGAAAACTGTGCAAACCAAATAAAGAGTGAAGCAGAGTGAGGCGTCTTCTTCAGTTTGCTCAGTCTGTTAATATGTCGGCACCATTATTACAACAGTAACGATCTAAATGAGAATATACGTCGTCCTCACTACGTGGATAATTAAAAGTAAATCTCAGAGAACACAGATTTCTATTTAGGCTGTTCACACTGTTTGAATCACGCTGCCACATTAAGTCAACAGGGCGAATCGAGAGCAGTAATAGATTTCCTTCACTAACTCAAACAATCATCAGAGATATATCGAGCCAGAATTAATACCAGGGAATTTCCACAGTGTACAGACGGCAGAGTGAGTCGTCTTTTTCCAGCTGCTGTCAGAGTTTCTGTCCTTTTCTTCGTCTTTCAGTCTCTCTGAGAAGGAAAACAAGAAAAGACAAAACAATGAACTGACTTTAAAGTAATTACAGTGGCTGTAAATGCTCTACTGAGCCACAAACAAAGCACGAAGGAGGACATCGACATGCAAAAGATCAACAAGGAACATCGTTTCCCACCTTTTCATTCTGCTGTGTGGGTTGTTTTTCATGTCTCTTCTGTTTTCCGTCACTGTCAGTCTTCATCCACAGATTTTGGTCCATCACTGTCAACATCATCAAATCTAACAACTCATCATCTCTTTGTGTTTGACGATCGACTGATAGATTTGATTTTGATTTTAAACTTTTTAAACTGTCCATCGCGAGTCCGACAGTTTTGTAGAAGTGGAATAATAAATCAGTGGAGTCTTTTAAAGTAAATCGAAAACTCTCTCAACCTCCGAACATTGTTTTATCCTGTTTCTGATGACATACAACTGTCTCTCACCAAGAAGTTCATTACAAACATTGGAACAAACATGTATTTACCCCTGCTGAAGTCATGGCCTGGATCGACAGCATGTTCATGACTTCTACAGATTATTTAAAGCAGTTTTCACTAAAAACAATCCAGTGACGTCAAACACTCCTCTGATAATAACAAAACTACATGTAAACAGAGAAATCATAAGTCGAGACAAAAAAACAACTCAGCTTTCACAAAAATACCTTGAAAAAGCAGCAATAACAGACGCTAACAGAAGCTAATGCGTTAATGTAAAATATGTAGGTTAACAGCCGCATTAATGTAAGCATGGTAATATGATGAAGAGAAATAATCCAAACAGAAGTAGTTATGGATTTTGTGTCAGAGCTGACGGGGGTTCAGTAATCCTCCAACATGGACAGATGTTGACCCCCAGCCCCCCCAACATGTTTTAAATCAGTTGATCTGTGTTTAATCTCTATTCAGGATCTTAACTGAACTCTGACAATTATTTTCCTCAGGATTTGTCAGAACTTGTTTATTCAAAGTTCTCTGTTGTGTTCAGCCTCTAGAATAAGAGGACGTCCTCTGAAGGTGTTCTGCTCTGCAGCTCTGTCAATCATTTTTCATTAAAAACCTGTAGATTTGTATCAACAGCATTAATCACACAGTCAACAGGAGTTTTAAGACAATGTGTAAAGATTTTCTTTCAGTCTGTAATAACTTTTTATGACAAATTACACTTATATATTATATTATTATTTGTTTTCTGCCTCTTTTTAAAGGTTCCCTGTGCAGTTTAATACTGTGATGGAGTTGTTCTTCTATGAGTGGGTCCCTGTTTTCTTTATCTCGAGCAGCAGAACTTCTAACGACTGAACGTGGATATAAACAATGCTGGAAAAAGAGCTTAGAGAAAACACTCAATTTTACTCTTGTAGTCAATAATAAATTGATTTCCTAATACACTGGAGTATTCCTTGGTATGTTTCTAAAGTGTGTGTGTGTGTTTGTATGAAGCAGGTCTGGTCCCAGTGTCCACCATCACACACTGGAACATCAGTGTGAGGGGGTTCAGGTCCGTCCCACTGTGAAATCACAAACTGCTGCAGGGCTCTTCTCAAACTTTCTCAGCCCTTCATGCTCACTTTCTGAACTCCTGCAGCTCTGCACACTGTGCCTGTAGGATTTACCCACAATCCATAGTGTTCTTATGTTGAAAACGACACAAGGGACGTCCGAAATACAAAAATATATACTGTATGTATGGGAAGAAATTTGCAGCATGTCTGGTTCTTCATTTTATGAAAGCAGGATTATGTTGGTTTGATTTCATCTGATTTGATCAAAATCACACAAATAATACATCGACTATTATATATTTACATATTATATATACGCCATGTGATTGTGTACAAAAAGCAGACGTCAATAACCTCAAAACAGGGAGCAGGTTGTCCACCTCTGCATGTCTCCTTCGCATTCATTCGTTATGTCCATTAAACATCAAACCAAAAACAAGTGGAAACTCAAACAGGAAGCAGCTTAATTGCTAGTTTAGGTCCTGTGGCTCAAATGGGCACAAAGATTTTTTCAGAGCCGTCAGCGAGACCTGAACCCGCCAGATCACTGATGTTTAGAGGCCTGAAGGTGGATGTCTCATCAGCAGAGACCCACTAAGTCTTTACTAGGAAAGTGCTTTACTAATAATACGTATTATTATTATTATTATTATTAACTCTCCAGCAAAAACTACAAGAAAAGTTTTGGGTTTCAAAGTTTTTTCCTCCAACTTTTCAGATACAGAGAGAATATAACAATGTTCATTTCCGTCCATGTTCAGTCTTTGAAAATGACACAGAAGGAGCAGGGGGGGGGCGGCTGAAGGTTAGCGGTGTAAGCTAACCTTTAGCCTTGGGGCTCGCTGAGCTCCAGGCTGTGTTGTTGTCTGCTGCTGTTGTTGTAATGAGAGCAGCAGTGTTGAGGTGAGCCGCTCTGCTTCTGCAGGTCGACAAAAAAAACACACACATATTAGTCTGAGTAATGGGTTCGGTGGGAGACCTCGCTCACATTTACAGAGTTTGGCCCCCGACCTCTGAGTGTGCTGAGCCGCAGGGAGCATCAGACAAAGGGAGGGGTTTCACAGATGAAGCTCTCGATTCGAGTTTCATTACCGCGGCAACCTAGAGGCCGCAACCGAGGAGGCGGAGTCCAGGGAACGCCCGGCCGGGCCGCTGCATGTTCCTCCATCTCGCCTCTGAATGATAAATAATTAGCTGTGCTTCCTCTCCCCGTCCTCCCACACGGGGTTAAAGCCGCCGCTCTTCACCTCGCTCAGCAGGAGGAGAAGAAAACAGGGCTGCAGCCTCAGATGCATTCAGGAAGACTGCGAAATAACAGCACTGCTGCTCCCTCCTCTCATCCTCCTCCCTCACAGCTGACCCTCATTGGAAATGGACAAGTTGGGATCCACAGAAACTCAGCAGCTTCACAGACGAGAGAGCACCGAAAACTTAAACAGGCGGAGTGGGTGGAACTGACTGCTGCACCAAAACACCCGAATGCTTCCGTCAGAGATCTTGTTGGTCGTCCGGCTCGCCTGCTGTCACTGTCCCACTGACTGATTAAACAGCCGTTCAACATCTTCACCTCCACCAGCTCCACCAGCTCTCCCTCTCCACTCTTCACAGTAACCTCGCTCGCCCACTGATGAACAGAGAGACCACAGAGGAGCAGCTCACAGCAGGAAGTGAACCGCAGACATTTGCTCTGCTCGTCCAGATGCACAAAAATAACCATATTGTAGGTTCATCCAAACCAGAGAAACAGAGCTGAGTCTGCAGCTCCTTTATGGTGAGTTTCAGCTCCTGGTCTATCTGTCCTGGTTCACTCTCAGCTCCTGGTTCACTCTTGGCTCCTGGTTCATCTGTCCTGGTTCACTCTCAGCTCCTGGTTCACTCTCAGCTCCTGGTTCACTCTCGGCTCCTGGTTCACCCTGGTTCACTCTCGGCTCCTGGTTCACTCTCAGCTCCTGGTTCACCCTGGTTCACTCTCGGCTCCTGGTTCACTCTCAGCTCCTGGTTCACTCTCAGCTCCTGGTTCACCCTGGTTCACTCTCGGCTCCTGGTTCACTCTCGGCTCCTGGTTCACTCTCGGCTCCTGGTTCACTCTCAGCTCCTGGTTCACCCTGGTTCACTCTCGGCTCCTGGTTCACTCTCAGCTCCTGGTTCACTCTCAGCTCCTGGTTCACCCTGGTTCACTCTCGGCTCCTGGTTCACTCTCAGCTCCTGGTTCACCCTGGTTCACTCTCGGCTCCTGGTTCACTCTCAGCTCCTGGTTCACCCTGGTTCACTCTCGGCTCCTGGTTCACTCTCGGCTCCTGGTTCACTCTCAGCTCCTCCTGGTTCACTCTCGGCTCCTGGTTCACTCTCAGCTCCTGGTTCACCCTGGTTCACTCTCGGCTCCTGGTTCACTCTCGGCTCCTGGTTCACCCTGGTTCACTCTCGGCTCCTGGTTCACTCTCAGCTCCTGGTTCACTCTCAGCTCCTGGTTCACCCTGGTTCACTCTCGGCTCCTGGTTCACTCTCAGCTCCTGGTTCACTCTCAGCTCCTGGTTTATCTGTTCCGGTTCACTCTCAGCTCCTGGTTCACTCTCAGCTCCTGGTTCACTCTCGGCTCCTCCTGGTTCACTCTCGGCTCCTGGTTCACTCTCGGCTCCTGGTTCACTCTCAGCTCTCTCAGCGTCGTGTTCAGAGACAAAGCTGTAAGAAGCAGACAGACTCAGTTAGAGACGAGCTGCTGAACATAGTGCAGCATTTAGCAGCTAAAGAGACAGATGTTCCCCTCAGGAGGTGGTGGAGACCAGAACCAGAGCTAACAGAGAGAGAACAGATGACACAAACAGGACTCCACATGAAGGATTATGTTGTTCTTTAACCGCTGGATGTGGAAATAAGCAGCCTTTTGCTAAAAAAAATATATAACTTATAAAAAAGTTGCAGGTTTAAGGAATGAGGGGGAATGAAGCGTGGGAGCAAAACAGGATATAAACCTTTAGTAAGACACAAGATGGGAAAAGATTATTGTGTTTGTTGATGGTCAGACATGTGAAGCTGGAAGTAGGAAAGGCCTCATCACTGACATTATAAAAACCCACCAAAGCATGATGCTCCTCTGTCAATATTTAATCAGGAAGAGCAGCTTTGGCAGCGAGTTAACATTTCATAAAACACATTAACATTGATTCAGCAGGCCCGGCAGATTAAAGTGGATAAACACAGGGAGTCAATCATTGGGCACTGTTGGAGCAGGTAATGGGACAAAGTCCTCACAGCGAGAGCCGAAGGTGAAGAAAGAAGATATGAAAGGAAAATGAATAACATTTTATCTTTTTGTCCCTTTAATCTTTTATTTCTTAAAGGAAAAGTTCAGTGAATCTGACATTTCGGATCTATTTAGTCTAAAAGGAACGGAGCGATCATTAATGTTATTAGTGACACCTGCTCTTTTCTCACATCGGATATTTTGACTCATCAACGCAGAGAAAGTCTATTCACAGAGACGATCTCCTCCACAGACAGCTGGGCCTGACACAAGAGCCGCAGGTGGGAAATAATTACAGAAATTAAAGAAAGGGGTTCTAATTAATAGCTGTAGGTAAGTCCAATAATAAGTCCAATTTGAGTCGCTCAGAAGTTGAGTCAGAGTCGATGCCTCAACCTGATGAAACTCACACTGGCTTCTTCTCTGGCTCATCCAGCAGGCAGCACAGGAAGAAGAAGAAGAATTACCCGCTCATTAGTAAATACTACGGGAGGAAATATGCAGAATATTATGTAAATGAGGCAACCTTTAACCCTGCGTGCAGGAGACTCTGAAACCTCCAGTTGTTGTCATTAGTTACAGCTGATCTGATCTGATGTCAGAAAATGACCTGCTGGTTCACTCAACTCAGTCCAGCAGCACAGAGTTATTTTTGTTTCATTACACAGACACACAGAATATTTCATGTTTATATAAACCGAGCTTAAATGTTCCTGTGTCTTATTTTGATAGTTTTAGTTGCTTCCTCGTTCAAAGGCGGTAGAAGCTTCCTAGTAAGGAAACAAGGATAAAGGAAGCTTCCTGGTTAGAGAGGAGGCTTCCTAGTTTACGGTTGATGGAAAAATAGACAGTTGGTGGTGTGAGGGTTAAAAATGCTGCGTATTAACACTCAACAGACTTTGGCTGACGTGAGGCGCTCATCTTGGAAGGCATGAAAGGTTTTTACAAATGGGAAAACGGAGGAACACTTCCCAGTTATGTAAGGGCTCAGTAAATAACCAGGTCTGAACCCAGACGCTCGACTCAGAGGCAAACAGTGTACGTAAAAGTTCACTTCTACTTGTCGTCAAAAAACAGGTGAAAACCTGGCAGGCAGAACAAAGGGCAGCAAGCTAAGGCATGAGCTTCATACACAAGTAGTATATATACTGCAGGGAACAGGTGAGCAGGTGGGCGGGGAAGGTCAGGTGATGGAATGACTGGAAGGATGCAGGAGGGAGTGAACTGACAGGAGAGTTAGTGTCTGAGCAGACAAGACAGTGAATGAGTTGGCTGGAGTGCTGACGAGAGAGGAATAAAGTAAAGTACAAACGGAAACATCCTCCAGCGCAGACGAGCTTTCTATTTAGGAAACAAGGATTGAGAAAGCAAGAAGGGAGGAATAAATAAATAAGCAGGAGTAATGCTTGCGTTCGTGTTTCCAACTTGTAAACAGCCTCAACAGTCGAGTAGTAATTACTGGCGGGATTTTTCTGAGAGCTCTGATACATCTGACTTAATAATACGTGAAAACCAGACATGGACACCTGCAGTTCAAGGCAATTGAACGCTAATTGAATAGATGCAGCGCACAGTATTTTTAACCCTCCATGACCACCGTCTAGCGTGGCCCGATGACGTGGATGCTTACGAGACGTGAGCATGAGAATCTTTCCCACATGATGTGAACGCTGCATGAATGAAGCATCCCTGGGGGAGGAGGGCAAAGGAAGGTCCCCCCTGTTAAGTTTCCTGGTGTTGGCGCAAACAAGACAGAAATGAAATACATAAAATGTTTTTTATAGTTTTGTTTATGTTCTTTTATACACAAAGTTTACACACAAAGTTTACAAAAGTACGAGACTTAATTCAACTTTATAATATTCACAAATATTAAAACATGAAACAGGTTTATTTACATCTACTCATCTACTTGAACATATGGAACTGCATGCATATATGTGGATCTTTCTTCGGACCAGAGTCGTGTTCACCTCTCCTTATATATATATATATATATATATATATATATATATATATATATATATATATATACATATATATATGAGTAGAGATTTGGAAGTTGGAAGAAGGTGAAGAGCTGAAAACTCCAGCAACACTTGAAGTATAAAGAACAACTTTTTTGTCAATCTCGTGACGTGTTTCGGCCTTCATCATCCTTCAAAATACTTCTTCATATTATATGAAATTCTCTCTTCTACGGAGTTACTTTTAAAGATCTAATGCCTTGACAGACGCTCATCACTAGTGTTCAGGTGTAAGAGCTGAAAGGTGTAAAGGAATAAAGGTGCCAAGATGTTTCCTGCTGTCAGACTGAAACTCCAGCTGCCGCCTCCTCTCACACACGAAACGCAGACACTCTCCCCCTCTGACGTGCAAAAAGTGACGACAACCTTTGCGATGAAAAATAAGATTTACTGCTGGAGATCCTCACACGTTAACCTGACACTTGTCAGGGTCTGCGTGGTGTTAATTGGCAGCAGAACGATCATGAAGAATTCATGCTGCAATAACAGAGGATTACTCCTGTTTAATTAAAGATGCTGCGTCGCCGTGACTGCATGCATTTTTAATGAGCAACATCGCTAACAGAAACTGATTACTGAGCCTCCCAACATGTGACATCGCGCACAGCTGCTTTTAACACACACACACACACACACTCTGTCCACTGGACCAGTTGCCGTCCTGAGAGCTGTTCATCTGTTTTCATACAGTTGATATAAATATTAACACTCACAGTCGCTGCGTTTACAGAAGAGAGGATCAAAGTCAGACCTCATTCAGGATGAAAATGTCTCCATCACAGTAATCGGGCTCATTCGGTTTGAAAGGGCAGATTCAACCTTTTAGAATTGTATAAACACTTTCCAGTCACAGCTTATTTCCTGAGCATGCTGTCTCACTTGAATTCAGACAAATGTTCCTCCAGTGAGACTCCTGACTGCTGTCTGTCACCATGTCCTCTCTGAACAAACAAACAAACAAACAAACAAAGAGAGTGAATCGGGAATGTGAGCATTTTAACAGCTGATATTAAGCCAGCAGTGGTTCTGATAAAAAAAAGCAGCTCAACTCCAAAAGAAGAGAAAATTACAACAGAATCTGAAGCAATTAAGTGAAGTCAAACTCCATAAAACAACAATTATATTAAACCACTGATCACAGTTATTTCTTCATTATCTCTCGCACACACACAGACACACTGGAAGCAGTCTGAAATCTTCCAAATCCTCATCATTACAACACACACCAAACGATCAATACGGATGATTGATGGAGACTGAGGTCAGAGGTTAACCCTTTCTCTCCTGAGTGTCCAACAACAGATGTAACTGCAGCACGCTCCAAGAAAAGATGCTTTGTATACAAACTGATGAGGACAGTGAGGACGGACATCTTTTCTTATTCTGATTTGTGTTTTACGTTACATCACTGCCCTCCACACACACACACACACACACACACACACACACACACACACGGTAGGGTTATGTACTGTTATATAAATGGATGATGAGCGACGGAGAAGCAGTAGCGGAGGGACTGTGGGATTATTATTGTGCTCTTCACATCACTGTTAGTAATTAAAGTCAATCACCACTTGAACAGGTTTGAACAGACGAGGAGAGACACAGAGCTTCACACACACTGCTGCTGTTATTGTGTTGCTGTGTGATTGATTGAGTCAATAACAGAAACATGGCGCGCACACACACACACACACACACACGTGTGAAGCATCACATCCACCGACACTTCATCTCCCAGAGCTGCAGGTTCCTCCCAGTAAAGACGGCAGCAACATGTTCTGAGCTTTAGATTTAGATTATTCACATTAATGCATCAATAATTATAATCCAGTGATATAATATATGTGATAAGATATGTATATATAGGTGTTATGGAGAAAATAAAAAACTAATCTGTGGGTACATTTTGTCCTCACATTAATAATTCATAGGTTCATTGGTTACTGAGGTGCCTTCAAACACCCAGTTGATTCCTTCACATCAGCATCAGTACGTTATCAGCAGAGGGCCCCTCACATGTGGCCCCCACTTGCCACAAACAATATTTGCACACACACACACAAGTCACTGTGTGTAAAGACCCTAAAACCAATAAAACAATGATGATGACAAATAAAGAGCTGACACAAGGGAGGCTGATTGTATTTATCACACTATCAATATTGTAGCTTAGAGAAGCAGAGACTTTTATTTTCCACTGATATAAAGCACAATGTGCTGCGTTTTACATGAAATATGAGAAATAAAACGTATTATTTTCATTCCCAAAGTTGTCTTTCGGACGTCACAGCGGATGCCACGACTAAACTTTAAATGGAGAAGTGTGGATGTTTACATGCAGGTGAATTTCTTCAGGAAACTTCAGGACGTGGGCTTGAATCTTAAAGCCCAGATCAGAGTGTCGGTATGGAATCTGGATGTGCAGCATGTGTGTGAGTGATGGAGCCACTGGAGCATCCAGGGAGAGAACAGAGTTTAAACGCTCACGGCAAGAAAACTGACCTCAAGCGGCCGGAGTCTCAGATGGACACATGAACCTGAAACTCATATCTGATGAGTCGGGACTGAACTCAGTGACACAAGTTCCTCTGCAGCTGAAGCGTACACGGTGATTTTAAAACTAGGCCCTATTTTTTTTTTATACTAATTTTGGGGTCTAAACGAGTAAACCACGAACGAGCTGCGACGTTATCCTTGCAGGCAAATCCTGTCAGAGTACGTCCACTAAAAGTGCATGTTTTTCAGATTATGTGTCTGACAACATTATAAGACGGATCCTCACAGTTGAAGAGCGAGATCCTCTTCTTGTCACCAGAAGTCTCGCTCTGAAATCTCGCGAGAGGTGAGATGGAGAAGCAATGTTCCATCAACCCTGTTGAGTACAACATCCTCCCATGGTGGACGTGGTCGGGGATATTTGGGCTAAGCTGAGCTGTGAGTGGAAAGGTCGTGGCTTGGCTCAAAATGGCCGTAACAAACTGCAGCATCGCAGCAGACTGTGACTGCTCCGCTCCGAACATCTCATTCAGCTCCGGGGCTGAGTGCAGAGAGTGAAAGGTAATGTGATCGTACCTTCAGTCTGACGTCTTTGAGTGCTGTGGGAGTACTGGGACACAACTGGCTGACACAAAATGGAGGGAACAGCGCCGAGTATCATTAAGATAATGGAGCGCAGAGTGAACTCACACACAGTTAACACACATTAGTTCAGAAAGGAGACGCTCAACGAGCTTAAACAAGACAGTCGACAAACTAAAACACAGTCCTTCTCCGTCTTGTTACAGATTCCCGTCAGTGCTGCAGACCACTCTCGCTGTCTGTGTGTGTGTGTGTGTGTGTGTGATTGTGGGGACCCAGTAGGGGGGTCTTAATGGTGGCAGCATATGTCAGCATTAATCTGATTTGGATGACTCAATGGACAGAGAGAGAGATGGATGGCTGCGACAGATAGGACAGAAAGCAGAACATACATGGGGGAGGGGGGGTCTCTTGAATGGATGGGTGGATGAACGGATGGAGGTGATGGATGAAGGGAGTTATGGACGGAGCGGTGCAGGGGTTAAGGCAGATTGTGTTTCTCTGATTTGCAGAGACATGAGTATAATGCGGGTCAGCTCTCAGTCTGGTGAACGGATCAGACACACACACACACACGTTTTTGTTTAATGGTGCTAAGCTAGCAGTTTCCCCCTGATTCCTGTCTTTGTGCTAAGCTAGGCTAAACTTGTCCTGGACAGACAGATGAAGTGAACATCCATTCTCTCATCTGCGGCAGGATGAGGTCGTGGGTTTTACCTGCACTTGTGATATCGAACCGAAGTCAATTCACTTTAGTGAAATCGCTGCTATCAGTGGATCCACTTGAGGAGGTCATTTAAATCTGTGCGGAGCTTTTGTGTGACGTTGAACTCTGACACATTTTGATGTAAGAATTGATGTCACACGCAGTCAAACCGTCAGCGTATCAGGAAACAAACAAATACAAAAAGGTGTTCAGAGACTTCCTGGTCAAAAAGCCTCAAAGTCAGTTAAAAGAACAGATTTAAACAGCTGGAGGTATCTACGCTGTGCAGCTGTGCAGCTGGAAACACGAGTGTACACAACATTAAAAACATGGAGGGTCTCCACACGCGCTTTATTTATGTAGTTAGTTTGATCACTTATTTATTTCCTCTGGCCGTTGTGCTCCCCCAGCCCCGAGCCCCGAGCCCCCAGCAGCAGCAGCTCCGGGTCTACGTGACTACAGGTCGGGCCGGGTCCTGTTTTCATGTGAAGATCCTTTCAGGTAGTTGGTCGGTTCTGGTGCTGAGCAGTTCAGGACTGCGCTCAGGAGATGAAAAACATCCTCACACGTTGTTTTTTAAAAGTTTTCACGAACACGTCTTATTATAGGATGCATTATCTGTCTGTTGTGTGGCTGACTGCCGGATGATATGATGACATGATGCTGCTTCCAGCTCTTCTCTCTCTTCTACATGTTGGAAAGAAGCTAAGTGAAATTTACAGACAGTATTTCATGTGCGTGTTGATATTTCACGCTGTCTGATGTGATTATGACGGACAGACAAGACATCCGATCTCAAACATATCTGACACGTCATCTGATCGAATTCATAGATCTGCTGTCCTGGTTCACTCATCGTGTGGCTGTTAATAAACACTTTATTCAGAATGAGCTTATTGTTACTGATTAAATGAATTTTGAAAATACTTCTGAGTAGAGTCTGTTACTAAGATTCATCTTCTGATCAGTTTAGGAATCAATATGTGTGGCTTGTTGACACACTGATAGATAACCGTTAGCATTTCTAATGAACGCATGAAATGAACTATATAAGAAATACATAAAATCTGATGAAAGTCTCATGTCTCGTCATCTGCAGATGGGACAGCCCTTTGAGGCAAATTCCAGCTGTATGAATAAATCTGACTTGACGAAGTGTCTCCGCTGCAGGAAATACAACAGAAGAAGAAGAAGCAGGTTTAACAACAGCATCATTTATTTTAAAGAGAGAGATTCAAATGATCTTTATCACCATTTTCTTTCTCCATACAAACACTTTTATTATTCATAAATACTTTCATATTCATTTCTTTTTCAACAAGAGATAATATAATAACATTAAATAAAGGAAATACCATTCAGATGTATCAAAATACTGCAATAGATAAAGTGTAGTAAGTATATATATATATAAAACTGGTAATAAAATAGACATGAAACTGCAGAATAATGTTAATGTTAAATACATTGTGTATAATAATGATAACAACCTGCTGTTAAAGAGGAAAAGCTTTATCTCCTGCTCTGCTAGATTGACCAATGTTTGTTTCCCCCCGACCCCAACCCCCCCGGACGACCTCTGACCCCAAACTAAACAAGCAGCTGGATTAATCAGCCCCGCGGCAGGCAGATGAGGCGTTAATCTGCTCTAATCCACCACATTAGATACAAGCACACTGGTTTTTTGGGGGGCTGCGACGTGGCCATTCTGCCGTAATGGCCGTCGTGGGATTAAGTGAGAGCGTTAAGCCACTTCTCGCTGTAAGAACGCCGTCAGCGTGAACAGCAGCGATTTAAGACCTCGGCGGGAGGCAGCCGGAAAAACAGACATTCAGATTTAATAAGGTGACACAACAGGAAAACAGAGAGTGTTTACAGCTGGAGAGATGAGGGGTGAGGTGAGGGGGGGGGGGTTAAGGTACAAGGCGTAATCCCGCCACAACAATACGGCTCACACAATTAAAACTACAACAATGTCTGTCAATATTAGCAAGAAGACAGATAGCAGCCGTCGTGTCACTTTAATCCCTGATAAACCTGCCGGTGTTAATCCTTCATTTACTGCTGCAAACTGCCGTCCACACAGGAGTTTATTTAATTCTATTATTAAGTCCAGAAAGTTTAGTTTTAAATTTAAATGTTGTTTCTGTTTTTCTTTACAGAAGTGTTTCATTTTACTTTATCTAACTTTATTTAGCCGGGACAGTTTGTTGAGCTTTAACAAGTGATTTCACTTCACTTTTATTACAATTTATCTTTCAGTTTTACAGAACAATAAACGTAGAAGTTACTTGTACAAGAAAACAAATCATCAATATAGTGCATAAACGATTAATAGGAGAATCAGTTACTCATTTTGTTCTTTATTAATCACTAGCAGTGTTGATCACATCTTTACATCGTTTATCAAACATTAATATCAATTAGTTTCCTAAAGGAAACCATTGGCTGCTTTTCGTCGTATCTCAACATAAATTCAACGGTTTGAACTGTTGGTCAGACAGTTTGTCGTCAGCATTGTTCAGTCTTACTGTTGCTGCCGCGGTAACTAATGTGGATCTAAATACACCTTTAAACTCCAAAGGTGTGTGATTTAGAGGTTTCCCAGGTGATCCCTTCATACTGCGATGTCGTCACGTATACCTGTCAGGTGCGGTGACATTTCCCCTTCGGTCTTCATCATATCTTCTTTTCTTCCAGCTGCAGTGAGTAAATAAATACAGTGCAGGACTCTGTGGGGTGAAGCTGATCAGCCTCATCATGAAATAGTCTGAAGTCACTCAGAACTAGAACCTGATCCTGCAGGCACTGGGGTCAAACATCAAACAGAAGCTGCTCTCCTCCATTAGAGGCTGTTGAACAGGTAAATCCTTAATTTGAATGGACCTCGGACCGAAACTGGCAACCAGTCGGTCTCCCAGTTGCTCCCTCGTCGATTCCCAGTCCCCTCTGCTGCTCTCGGTGAGCGTTAATGTGACAGCCACTTTGAAATTAGGCAGCGGATTAAATTAGGGCTTTAAAATCCTTTTGGAGTCGCTCATTCAGTCGTGAAAAGATTAAGGGGCGACGATGAAAAGGGATTCTAGTTAAGACCTACATTATCGCAGACCTCAGCGCCCAGACAAAAAAAAAGTCTGCGGCGCATTTGAAGCCATTTGAGGATCAGTGTAAATGATTTCTTTGTGGACGAGTGAATGAAATTATAGAGCGGGGACCAATGCCTCTCTCTCTTATCAACCTTGCAAATGGACAGGTCCTGTGAATCAGACACTTTAATTTCTGACAAGAAAAGGCTCAGGGGCAGAGGAGCCGAACACCAGGTGAAGTTATTCATCTCAAGGTAATATTTACCAAGACGGGAGAGAGATGGAGAGAAAGGAGGGGACCTTCAACCTTAGCAGGAGCAGAGGATGGAGGATGAATGATGGATGGAACAAACAAACTGAGACTTCAATTAAAAATAAATGGAAATATCTCATTTCCCCTTTCACAGATTGGATTTATATTGCCGGAGTTTGTTGCCTGGTTACCTCTCATTGCCCCGCTCATTTCCAAATGTTGATTAGGTCGGAGACAATAAATAAATCGATGGCTGTGGGTTTGCCAGGCCTGATTGTTTCCGGGGGAAAAGGGAGAGCGTGGTCCTCCCGAGTAGGAACGTTAGCCTGCTCGGAGGAAGTGGACCTGAACCGGGACGTGACCGCCATCTTAAAACCCTCCAGTAGTCTCGTTCAAGGGCGTAGGTTTGGCTTCGCAAGTGTGAGGGAACTAATAATTTAGATGGCGTCAAAGGGTCGTCCAACATCCAAAAACATTGGAGGGAGTCCACGGAGCGCACGCACAATCCTCTGATATATCGTGTTATTTAAAACTATTAATCTGCAGGTTGTCAACAAATCCAAAACCCACAATGAAGCGACCCCACTAACACATCCTCTTCCTCTGTCCGACATTTTACAAATGTTAGAAACGATAAATAGTGCAGAGTTAGTCAGTTTGTGTTCCCGTCCTCTACGTTAAAACAATGTTTTTAAGGATTAGTAGATGATCCATTAAGTGTGTCATATAAACTGATCATTTCTTAATGGTGAGCAACAGGAATTCATAATATGTGCTGCATAAATTCAAGCATTAAATGGTCATGACTAATGTAGTTATGAATTACTTAAACATGTGTTTTGTTCCGTTATTATAAATATTAACAATTAGTCAATTATCATAATTGCTGTATTGTTAGTTGCAGCTTTTAACATGATACTGTTAGAATGATTACCATAATGTAGTTAGTGCTAATTGGCCTCAGAGACACGTTTTACAGAGTAAAGAATTTATAGATCCAAATTATTGATTATCATCCACAGCAGTAGAGACACTCGGGTAGACAGAGTGATAGAGTGGAGTGATATGGAGATACTGAATCTGTACTCCAGGCTAAATGCACTCTGCCTGCTGAACTGCACAAAGAAACACATTTAAACTTCACATTTCCATTTCCATTAGCTGACACTCTCATCCAGAGCGAGTGCAGTAAATTCCCTCTTCACTTTTTACATTTGATAGAAGAAAATGTCATCACAGAGGGGGGAAAAAAAAAGACAACTCTCCTCATCCAAATATTTTCTGCTGTGTTGCGTTGAGTCGAGAGTCAGAGAGCTGTTAACATGTTACTATCTGATCAGCGGCAGCTCTCCTTCCCTAATCTCACCGTGACATACATCATTAGATAGAAGGAGGACGGAATAACATCTGAAGCAGCTGTCACGTGTTCAACAAGTCGGAGGTGTTCATGAGGAAAGAGATGCGAAGGACACGTGGACACGGTGAAGAGGATGATATGACTTCTTCATTAAAGAAGAATGTTTTACGAAATTAAATTTCAAAAAACAACAGACTCTTTTCACAGCAGCCGTTCTGACATGATGGTAAACACAGAGTCAGGGTCACTGGAAAGGCCCTGCTACACTAAATGGAACGGAACCTTAATTCATTTCATTAATTAAACTCGTGTTTACCTGCTATTTCATGAAAAAGGCTTATTCTCGATAGCTGTGTTGGGGTTAGTTTCCCCTCTACTAGTCGGTCTGGAAGAATAAAGTGGAAACAAAATTCATGTTAGCTGTTTCCTGTCTGACGTAGCCGGCTCATACGACACAATAAGGAGACCTTTCAGAGGGTTTTACGTTCTCAGCAATGTTTTTTCTGTAGGTCAGATGTTCAGTGTATGTTTCAACACGTTGACATCACAAAGACGGCATGTTGATTACTGAGCTTTACACACTTGGGACAGAGTTAGCAGCATGTTTCACCTGCTTGCAATGTTTGTGCTAAGCTAAGCTAATCGATTTCCACAACTACTGTAGCGACATGAAAGGGATATTGATTTTATCGTGTTTACAGGTTTTTTCACATCATTTTAAGAGTTGCGCGCCTAAAGCGATGCTCACTTTTACACTTCTATGTTAATCAATACGGCTGTCCTCACAGGTACAAGTCTACTTTCTACCATTTTACGCACGTAGCTACAGTGATTGTGAAATAAGTGCCCTACAATCAGTCCTGCGCCTGAACGCCTCGTGTGTAGAAAACAGTGTGACACTCTTATTTCGACAAACCTCTCTTCCACGTTGGCTTCACTTGACGCTTATCGTAATGGCTGATGATCAGGACAACAAAGCAGTTAGGATTGGGCACCAGAGAAAGAAAAAGTGAAGTCAGTGATGAGGCACCATGTCTGAACAGATCAATATCGGTTCACCAGGTGGACTGGATGTATCTGCGTTTGCTTGAACTGAAACTTGCCTTGATTCATTTTCAGTCATTAACCTGAAAGTTTTCATCTTTAAAGTTTCTTTCAGACTGATAGATCCTGTCAGTGTCTCTCTCCCTGTCACTGTATGTTTTTCATCTATTAAAACCTTCCAGCCCTGCAGCCTTCTTCTCCCTGTCGGCGGTTAACGAGCTGTTTTTCCTGTTGATAGAAGACAAGCTAATTAAAACACAGGTGTGACAGCAGACTCAGGTGCTCTCGTCAACATGACAACAGCATCACCGCTGATCCATGAAGACGGGCTCTGGATTGCACTTTAAATTCAAAGTACTGTCATGTCTGTGCCTTTCTTATTTCATTGTTTTTTTATTACTCTTTTATCCACTAATGTTCTTTCACTTTTCACTGTTTAATGTCGTTGCAAAACATCTTATTGACTGTCAGTACTTGATCTGTTGAAGTCTGCTGGTCTTTCCTGTTACGCTGAATACATTTTGGACTTCATCTTTGCACAAATGAAGTTCTTTCTCCTACACAGAGGTTTAAAAACGTAAGTGTCATGTCAGTCTATGTGCAGATTAATCTGACACTAATGATAATATTAGTCAAATCCCTAACCCATACATAATTACTTTCAGACATTATCGTCGCTGTACACTGTCAGATAATTGATTTATTGATTGCTTTGGAGACCTGCGAGCTGCCTGAACGAAAGCTTGTAGTAAAAGTCCCATTAACATGTTAATCCACCAGTAAATCATCAGTACAAAACATTAAGAGCTGCATTTAAAAATATCTGCTTCTTTGGGAAAAAGTCATATTTTACACATAAAAGCTTTGAGGTAAACTACGACTCCCATGCATTTAGGCAAGAAACAACCAATCACAGAGCTTGAAATCTGTTGAGCAAACTGAAAACATAAACAGCTTAAATCAGTTCACTTTTAAATTCTGGGTTAATAGATAAAAATAGATATAATAATCTGAATGAATCTGAATTCCTGAATGAGAGGTCAGTCAGGAACACATCGGTGAGCCTCACGATTTCCTGTGTCAAAGTTTAATCACCCTGTCCCCCCCCACAAATGAGCCGTGATTTAACAGCAGAACTCTAACATGACTTATGCAGTTGGGGAATGAAATGAAACTTCTGCTTTCGTTTCCTTCCAGAAGCTTCAGGCCTCAGATTCTGGTTTATTATTCACGCTCTCCGCTGAGAACAGCTTGGACATGTTTGTGTTAAATCTGTGCCCCCTTAAAAATTTTGGGGGTGGCCATTGCCGGCGGGCAGCTGACCTCAGACTCTGGATTGGAGGGATACTGGCGGGCCCCGAGGATTGTGGGTAAACCTCGGAGGCTTTCGGCTGGCCGCTACAAAGCTGCTCTGACAAATCAGCCGGAGGGGAGGAGGAGGAGCTGGGGCTGCATGGAGGACCACCAAGGCCAAGAGGCCCGGGGCTATGCAGAGCAATGCTCGCTCTACCACTTGCTCTCTCTGCCTCTCGGTTATTTTATTATCACATTTATTATCCATCTCCAAAGCAGTTTACATAATTGAAACGTGCTGTTTGTCAGGGCTGCAACTCACTACGTACATTACAGATTCATCTGCCGGCCGCTGGCTTCGATTACCTGGTGAATCCTTCAGTCTTTAAAATGACAAAACTTAGCAGTGACCAAAGTGATGTCTTCAAACTGCTTATTTTGTCAGTCCAACAGTCTAAAATCCCAAAGAAGACGTCAGGCGATCTGACCGGCGGTTAACAAACCAGCAGCTGAGCCGAATGATTGAAAAGCTGCGTATTTGAAGGTAACATTGAACGTAAGCAAGTGACATCAAGCAGATTCGTGTGACCTCCATACAGGTAAGTTTTACTTTACAGGACATGGACCCTGTTCTCTGTATCAGGGCCCACCTTCAGTTTACTCTTTCTTTATACTTCTATGTCATGTGTTGTCAATGTGTTTCTTAATGTGCAGCATTTCTTTCCCTAAGTGGGACGTTTGTGTTGTCAAAGCCATGAAGACATTTTCATTAGCTTGTGTTGAACTCTCTTGGCCACCGTACTTAACTTCAAACTGTGTATAAGTTACGTACATATCTTCATGTTACAGCTGCAGGTACAGACGACAAAAGTCTGCACGCTCTCGTTGTGCAACTATAACGACAAAGACACAATGATTCATTCACCTCAGTGACAAATGTGGTGAATATATTATTATATATATATACTGTTGAATCGCAGCGACATTCAGTGGATCGTGACAAACCACCGCTGTGTGACTTCTGCACTTTGTTTTAGCAGCTAAATCAGTCAGCGTTAGCTAGCTTCTCCATGAAACCAACAGGAGAAAATGTGTTTGTTTCCTGCTGCTGGAGCATAAACGCTTCATGTCGGAGGAACCTAATCTGAACATTATGCCTCTCTCTCAGGTCAGTCTGCAGCCTCCACTCGTGGATCAATAAATCAGTAGATCAATACCTCCTAATCATTTTCCATGTGTCAGATGCAGACAGACATCGGAAACAGCACAGAAACACGAAGAGAAATGCCAAGATGACATTTTGCAGATAGAAAGCGTTTCCCCGGACAGCAGTGACATTATATTAAAGCATGTAAACATGAAGAGACACAGACGCATTTATCGACGTGTGAACGGTCTCATTCCCCGGAGGTTTGAACACACTGATGGTGACTGAATTATGGGGCCTCTCTAAGTATTATGGGTAACTAGACTATTCAAGAGCTTTTCCAACATGGAGGCTCTCCAGAGACGCGTGTGATGAAGGTAACTGATCTATGAGCTGTCTTTTATGTTGGATTTGTAAAGAAATGTGTGACAGCAGAACCAGAAGTACTCTATTAACCACACACATCTTACATGTTTTTTTTATTTAAGATTCAGGGTTTTAATTCATTTAAACCTGTAAAACACACGCCTTAATGTAACCTTACAATTACTGAAGTATCTTCTTGCTGTTCCTCCTGTTCAATGGCCACTTCAACAACTATTGAACTTTTCACGGCTTGTTCAACACGAGCTCCTCCCAGGTTTGTGCTTTAATGCATGCATTTTCAAATTCCAGGTTCATTCTGGATGGATTCGATGGATTACCATGAATTTATTAAAGAAATCTGTGGTCCACAGGCAACTTTTCCACGTACACACACCAGCAGTTTGAAGGTTCAATAATCCCGAATCTCACGTCAAAAAATGTCGACATCTGTTTGATCGATTAGCACGCTTCATGCTACATTAATGCTTCTCAGATGATGTATCCAAATGACTGTGGTGATCCTCTGACTTTTAATTTAGCATCATCGTCAGGTCCTAATTTGAATTAAGCCAGGTACATGCAAACCAATGACACTCCCACCAGCTGTACTTTGTGTGTAGTGCTAATTAGCAAATGCTAACTTACAAACATTATACCTACATTATACATTCTTATATTAACATTGGCACTATAAGCATGTTGGCATGCTGACATTAGCATTTAGCTCAAAGCACAGAGCTGCTTACCTGCAGAATTAACTTCTTTCATAATAAACACAAGTGGCCATCTTGTAATCCTCACAATGCCAAGAAAGAGCGACACCCAGCTGCTTTTGTCTGCGATGGAAAACTCATCATACGTGTCCCTGGAGTTTCCACCTTCACAATTTTTAAATGAACTGAAGCGATTTTCTGTGGCTGCAACATTGTGCGTGCTGTGTTTAGTCAAACGGTCCTCATCCCCTTCTTCTTCTCATGAACAGGGCTCATTATTAACTCTTTGTGTTAGCGTTTCAGTCTCATCACTCTTTAAGCTCTCTTTTCATTGCTCTCCACGGAGGTGAGAAATTAAGAATGTGTAATTACCTGAAGGAACGAGGCGACCACACTGCCTGCCGGCTGCACAGACATCCTGCAGTAATGAGAAAAGGTAGGCCTGCAAACAAAAGCTGCTATCTTCCTCACCTCACTGTAAGAGCTGATGGAGGGCGCTAACACGCCGGCTCTCCACGCTGCTCAGATACACCTTCAGTGTGCAGAGCAGACGACCAGTCAGAGTCCAGGACATGGTTAGCCTACCTTAGCACAAAGACTGGACGCAGGGGGAAACTGCTAGCCTAGCTTCCTGCACCCAGCAATCGTTAACAACAAGTCAACAAGTAGCTCCAATGCTAACGGCTAATAAGCCACAGTGTCTCATCTTTACATTTCTACACAAGATACAACTTGTAAGACTGCTTCTATTATTCATGCTAATAAAACAGCGAGCAAGAGAATTTCAAAAATGTTGAATGTTTTCTATAGTAACAGACAATTATTATTATTAGTATTATTATTATTATTAGTATTATAGTAACAGACATACACATACACTCAGTTGCGAGTCTAATCCTCATTTTGAAGGTTGTAGGTTCTATTGAATTACATTTTCACTTCAGCCATCAAGTTGTCCTTGTTGTTGTTCATGTGGGTGTTTCTTATTTAATTTGTGGTAAAAAAGTTTTATGTTGTATGTCTTGTGTTTGTCTTTAAACATCTTGGGACCATCTTGGAATTCTTTTACGTCTGCAATCCATAAATCTATCATATCATTCAGTGAAAACTTGCAGGACTATTTACACTATTGCCACTTCTTATTCCAGTAATTGACATTATGGTCACACCTGTTTAAATCTTAGGAAAAGTTAAAGCTGCAGTAACAGATTTCTTTAGGCCACTTCGGGGGCAGCGGACCAAACTGTAAACACAACATCTAACATATCATTACATAGCCAGTTTATTAGGTACACCTAGTTAAAGCTAATGTGGTAAATTCAACTTGAATGGAGGTTACAATGTTCAGTCTTCGTTGAAAATGTTTTGGAGAGAAAGTCTGAGACGGTAACAACAGAATAAAACTAGGAGCTAAAAAGAGTAAATGTGATCGATTGTTAATCTAAAATCATTGATTAGTATGTGCAGAAGTATTTATCAAAGGAGGAGTTACGGGTGAAATGTGATGTTTCTGCCAGCGAACAGTTGACCGCTATAGGATTCACTAATCACACCTTTTAAACAGACTAAAAGTCAAAATGGAGGCAATTAAATTTTATCTCCACCTGTAGTGATCTAAACTCACATATTTTCATCATGCAAATTAAAAGCCCCCCCCCCCCCACACACACACACACACACACACACTGCTGTGTCCGTTTGGCTGTAAAGGATTACGGCAGTGTAGCAGTAATTAGTTGTGGCATAATGAACATTTGGCCCTGTGGCGAGGAATAATTAAGCAGCACTTTGCGGTGATCGGTAACGAGGTGACGAGGCCAGAAAACCTTGCGAGTCCACCAACACTCACACTTAATGGGATTTATTACACTGCCGAACTTCTTTTCCTACACACAGCGCGTGAATAATACATACGTACATGTACTATATGTAAATAATTCAGCCCTCCTCTGTGTCATTTTCACCAAGTCTGGATCATTAGTGTCAAAGACTAGTTTTTGGTTTTGTTTAAATGAATACTGCCGAATGCACAGGCAGCAGCAATATTCATTTGTACATTTCTGTTCATTGCTCTTGTCAGATCAAGAACTTAGAGGATGTAGTTCATTTCCTCAACATAGAAACACGAGTCTCAATAACAATCCTGAAGGTTTACGTTGTGACCATCAGATTTCATTTTCTTTCTTTCTTTGTTTCTGAAAAGTCATGTTTTTGTCCTGTCATGTGTTTGGCATGGCGAGTGGCTGTGAATACTACAATACCCATGAGCATCTGACGCTGTTGCTATGAGAAGAAGCCAGCCGGAGGCACAAATCAGAGCTGTAGCGGATTCAAAATGCTTTGTCAATGCAGTTGAGTACAAAACTGCACCATAGTTGCAAAATTCATACAAAAAAATATCTGAAATTAAGTAAATTTAAGATTGAAGATCCTCAATCAGGTCTACAAAGTGTGATCTTTAGTTTCGTCATGCCGTTATTGTCAAACATTACAAAATGTTAAACTCTGATTGGATATTTTATTGGACTCGCAGTTGAAGCCTTCTGAATATGGTGGACACAAAAATGAATAAGCGTTTTGCGTCCAGATCTCCAGACGCCAGAAATAACTCCTCCGACGATGCTGCTCTACCACTAAACATTTAAAATTTCACATCTGCAGTCTTTAAGGAGAAGTTAACACAGATCACTGAATCATTGAATCACACTACATGGTGTTGTTAGTTAGAAATGTTTCACCTTCCCTCCCGACAAATCACATTTTCCCCGCAGCGTGGTAGTTGGAATGGCTCTAAATAAGGGATTTTCAAAGTCAGACATTGTGGGCCCCAACTGTGCCCCCCCAAACCCCATCATCATCAGTTTGTTTATGTTTTAGGCAGCATTAAAAGCATGCCGAATTAGCTATTAGCAGTTCTTGTTCACAGTGTACCCATGGACGTACAGCTAAGTACCACTGGATTACTGTGATACTGAAGGAAAGTTATAAACGTGATGATTCTCAGTCAAGTTCTGGGGTTATGAAGAGCGTCTTTATTTCTAGGATTTCTAAGCAGATTTATGGCCGTTTGTTTGCGATCAGAGATAAATCATGAGAGTGACAGTCACACTGAATGTACAAATATTCCTCATCAGTACAGTTTCTAACAGAAATTGTGGCAGTTGCGCATTAGGGGTTTTAAAGGGTAGCTACACCCTCAAATTATGCTAGATCCCTGTCAGCATATTCAAAAGAGCCCTGAATATGTTGTTAAGCTGTGAATACAGCACACGACGAATAAAGTAAGTCCTGCTGTGATGACTTGATTTTACAATCCAGAGTTGTAAAATCTTGTGTCATAGTTTTGTGAAGTTCTGTGCAGTTGAAGTGTTTTGATGTCTGATAAGCCTTCGTATTAATCCTGTACGTTGTGTCAATAACCTTTTCTTTTATTCTCACACTGTGCGGATCAGTCGAGCGGTCGCGATGTGGCGCTCGCGATAGACTGATGATAGAGGAGGCTACGAAACGAGGCGATACGAAGAGAAAACACTAAAACTTCAATCATGAACACAAACATGATCATTTATTGTAGTAAAAATCACATTATACATTTGTCCAGAGTGTTACTGTAGCATTATTTTCTACTTCACAGTATTTGTACTTTGTTTTTGGGCTTTTTGAGTCTTTCAGTCAGCTTGTTCAGATGTTTTCTACAGCAGATTCACTCTCCCACTTTAATGTTTATGTCAATTAAATAAAATCCTTGAATCACGTTAATTAATCAGCCCTTGAAACGTCGGAACAAGTGCAGTTTCTTTTCCGTCGGCGGCTTTTCACTGGTTTTCTCAGGATAAAGAAGCTTTTATGATTCAGTGCAGGATTAAACGACTCCCTCATGATGGATATTTTTTGTAGTAAATGTCGACTTTTCTCTGCCTCTAATGTGCTTTACCTTCCTTGACATTGCACCATGCAACCAGTCAGATTGACTTGTGAATTATGTCAAAAAATCCCGCAGATGAAAGACTCCTTTGAAAGCAGCAGTAAAAGAAATCAAGTCTTTCAGCCGGCGTTTGAGCGACGACGAGGCGCTGCCAGATCAAAATCCGATCAAACAATAACATTTTTCCCTTTTTTGATTGTGATTAGGCCTTATTTTCTGACAGCCACTAAAATAATTGTGAAAGTAATGAGATAGTGGCAGTTTTTTTCCCTCACTTTCTCTCTTCTTTCAAATAATGAAAAGATGATGAAAACAGCCGTGACTCCAGGAAGCAGCGTTGCTGGGTGGGAAAAGGACTTCAAAGGGAATGATAAGCAAATGTAGCCGAGCTTTCGTTCTGAATTAAGTCAACCAGCCACTTTAATCAAATTGTTTCAGAGGAATCAAACTACAAACACAGAACCAGAGAGGAGAGAGAGAGAGAGATTGATTTTTCAGCCTGTGAACTTCCTCTAACACCACATCTTCTCCAACACACTGACAACCACTTCCTTCCATTTATGGTGATTTTTATGTTTTGACTCCTTCTGTTGACCTCGGGGCCTGTCAATCCCATTTTAACACAAACAACAATAATGTAAATTAGACAGAAATACAGTGTGAGAGACATTGTGCTCAATGATGCTCTTTTTCCTTTTTCTTGGCATGTTGACGTGACGCAGCGTGACGTGGACTGAATCCTGAAGTCCGTCCACTGGACCTGTGGACTGACTTTAGTCATAGATACTGTGACGAAGTGCTCACCTTCATCACATCAAGTCTGCAAAGGTGCTTATATGAATGTCTGCAGGAGCCAGGAAGTCGGGATATTCAGCCATTTTCTCAAATACAGTTCCCTCTGTGGCCTCACAGCGAGAGGACACTGCAATAGTACTGACCCACGATGTTCTGGTCCTCCAGGGGGGACAGGCTCAAACCATAAAGGTGACTGTTCAACCTGACCTGAACCCGCTGTCAGGCTCCCCTTGGATTATTTTCAAACATAACATAATGAGAAAATGTGCATTAGCATAGCGAGCAAGCCGTCAGTAGTAGATGAACAAAGAGGAGCTTCTTAAAATGCCCAATGACTCGGGGACGGCCATCACTGTGGAAACATTATGACCTTGTTGTGAAAACCTCCAGCGTTCCTCCACAACTCATCCTGATGGTCAGTTCAGATGAAAAGGCGTTAGCCACGTTGATCTCATCTGCTAACTGGTGAGGCAGATCATTTGTCCTGAGATCTTTAATGTTACATGCTGGTAGCTGACTTGTCTGTGTTGTTTTTTATCTGTGCCTTTTTCAAAGTAAGCACATAACTTTGTCTCTGAGGAGGAAAAAACTAAAATATAGCTTCTGTCTCGCCAGGCGGATCCAGGTTTGAGTCTAGGTCCAAGTCCTGTGACCATGATGCAGCCCAGCAATGTAAATTGTTTCAGAGGAATCAAACTATGGAGAAACAGAGTGTCTGTGTTCTGGTTGTACTGTGGTCACCATGTCTGACAGTCTGTGCATTGTGTATTTTTTTCTGGAGGGTTCTTTTATTCAAAGTTCAAACCAGCGCTCGACTGGGGGAAAAAGATAGAATTGATAAATGCAATGGACTGTTAGAGTTAGTGGTCTTCAAACACATATCCAACCCTGACCTGCTGTCCTGGTAGTAAACTGGTTCTGTTCTCCTAAATAACATGAAATGGAAGAAACTAGTGAGCTGCACTAAATGAATAATCACAAAAACAAAGCGTCTGAGAGGTAATCTGTCCAAGTGTTACTTTGGGTTTTGGATACATGTAAGATTTTAGTGAAGGTGAGGCTCTTTACTGACTGTAAAAACCAGCATCTGCCTTCATGCAGACGGAATAAAAAGTGAGTCATGTTGGTGCAAAGTGTTTTTGAGTGACAGCTCGGCCTCTGCTCTCAGAACTTAAGAGGAACTCCTGTTGTTTTTGTTTTTGACCACTCTGTATTTCCTCTTACCCTCTTTCCGGGTCTGAAAAGTTAAGTGCCTTAAACCTGCGTCTAACGGCCAGCAGGGGGCGACGCCGCTGGTTGCAAAAAGAAGTCAGATTCAATAGAAGTCTATGTCAAAATGCCAATCTCAAGGCTTCAAAACGGTAGTCCACAAACCAATGGGGGACATCACGGTGGCTACGTCCACTTCTTTTACACCGTCCATTGTCTCGACACACATTAACAGTAACGTTACCATGACAACGAATACGAGGAGTCAACTGTGAAGCAACGGAGGCGCCAAAAGTAGTTTACTCTGCGACACAGTTTAGTGTCCAGGGAAGTCCATTCTTGACCTTGGGATCAAAATGCATGATAAGTAATCTCAACTCAACGTCCACTGACTTTCAACCACACTTCATGGTCTTCATCAGAAAATATAATTACTTCTACATTCATTCAAACAGCCCTGTTCACTTGTAAATACATTTAAATGTATGGAAATGTGTATATCGACCGTACGGTTGGTGCAAACGTGTTTAAAGTCAGTTAATCCTGGTTTTTATGTGTAAATATTTTTATTCATATTGCAGACACGTCAGCAGTGTGCAGATGTGTAGAAACATTTTGAATGGATTCTTTATGCTAACATTGTTCTGACTATAAAGGTTAACCATCCAGCCTACAGCTTACGTTGTGCTATGCTATGCTATAGGCTTAATACATGAAAAAAATATATCTTGCATTAAATGTAACATTAAGTCTAACATGTTTAGATGGGAAACAAAAAGACAAACTGACAAACTGTGGAGGGTTGAGGAGCGTTTCAGAAACACATGGTGGGCAGTCTGAACAGATGACCGATCCTCTTGAAGACGGCTGGATTTGATGCAGCGGCCGCTCCTCGCTTCCCCTCCAGGCATGAAGTGAAGAGAAAGCAGAGCGGAGGAGCTGCAAACACAAGCCAAATATGTGTCTGTGAGAAAGGCAAACTGATGGCCGAGCATTAGTCTGCTTCCATCCGAGCCGGTTAACCGGAGAGCTGCCATTACTCATGTCCTAACAGCCTGTAATGGAATTTTCCTCGGATGAGCAAAAGGTTGTCAAGCCGCTCGCTGCAGATCAGAAAAGCAGCTCAGCAGACTGGAAGTCCAACATGAGGGGAAGAGTGTGTAGAACAAAGACGCACACACACACACACACACACACTCTGTGCTCAAAACCACTTGATGTTTCCATTAATTACAGGGGAGCGTTCAGGACACACAGGCTGCATACAGACTGTTTTTATTAATGAACGTGAATCTCTGTATTCATAACACCAAATTCTACATTACTGCCCCCATAATTAATGCCAATCCCCATTAAAATGAGCTAGTTGGGGAGTTGTTATTGAGGAGAAAAACATTATATCGTCCCTAACGTCGCTTATCAGCTTGTGATCTTGTAAACTGAGGACACGTCTACTTGTGATTCCTCATCTCGGGGTATTAGTTGGACATGACTCTTGTCTAATGTGATTCTACTTCCTCAGATTCTGTAATTTGAAGCCTGGAGAGGTGAAAATATCCTAAAAGGAAATAAAAAGGAAATTACACAGATTTCAGAAAAGTCCATTTTGTGTAAAAGGCCTATCCTATTTTTCTTCTTTTATTCCTTTAATCGTCTCTTGGACGCTCAGATTTATCATGTGACACCTTCACTGCTCCCACATTGGGAAGCTCTAGCTTACTTTGTAATAAAAAGAATAAATCAGGGAGGGACCTGCCACTAAAACGACCTTAAAGTATAAGTCTGATGTTATTGTGTTTCTTCTATTCAACAATTCTTATGAAAAGCCAAAACCAACAACATGTCAGTCTGTCTCTCAGTCCTGTCTGACTTCCTGTCTGTGGCCCATTGGTTCCTACTGAAGACATAAATCTTAGTTTATGTTTATGAAATAGTGCATTTGTTGGGGTCTATTTTCAGCGGCGGATTAATCCACATTTGGTGATCTAGGGAGTATTTGGGGCAGCAGGACGGTGTTTGTCCAAATCAGTGTGTTGTTTTTTTGTCTCTGTAACACAACGTGGACAATAAAGTTTCTAATGAGGCTCTTAAACATAATTGAGTCGCTCTGTCAAGCTGAAAAAAAGAAAATGAAGGTAATCCGTCAATGGTCATTCAAAGGAGTTTGTATAAATTTAATGAGTCATTTAACATTAATAACCTATTAATAACCTTGTAAGCCGCGCGCAAAGGTAATAAAAACCTTTAATTATTATGTGCCTCCATGAATTCACCCATGAACCAATAATACTAACACTTACTATGACATTTAATGATCAATGTTGATTTAATTAAGACTTAATAAGAGCAAGAATACTATGTTTTGAATCACACAGTGTGACCAACCACACGACGGCCATGAGCAATGCCTGTCACCATGGAGACACAAAGACTGGTAGTTTTGCAGGTTTAGAAACACTGCAGGTGTGAGGTTGTGATAAACCAACATGTTCCTCGAGCGAGAAATATTTCTGTGCATGACATATAGAGTTCTTCACTCTCTGCTCAGTGGGTTTACCCAGCAGCAGGGGGGTCAAAGGTCAGAGGGAGAAGACCAGCAGCAGGTCGTTGGTTGAGCACGGCCGCCGACACGTTGACCTTTTCTTTGATCAAACGCTGCGACCTTCGGATCTCTGCCAGCAGCATCACGCTGACAGTCGGGCTAATTCCCTTCCATTAAAAAGCAGACACTTTATCACTGAAGCGCCTCGCGGTGGTGAGTAATTACCGCTGTCACATTGACTCACAGTTAACCCGACTCACCACGTCTGGATGACTCACAGCTCACCGTACCTGCCGTCAGGTTGCCGCCGCCATTAAAACGCAGTGTGAGCTGATAAGAAATCCGCTGAGGAAAAGTGAGGAGTCCTTCAGGGAGCCGAGCGACGATCGAGATCCACCTGCTGGAACCATGAAAAAGATTCACATTTACTCCCAAATGAGTCTTGGGCGGATCATGAAACTCTAACTTTGTTTGGGATGACTTTATAGCAGCTCTGGCGCCGTGTTTAGCTACGGCTCTGATTGACGCCTCTGACTGGCTCCTGACTGGGTTTTGTAGTATTTAGAGCCAGAAACAGACAGATAAGACATCATTTCTCAAAAACAATGTTGAAATAATTCAAACTGATAGACGTAACAGAAACTTTTTGTATTGTTAGATTGCTAAGTTTGATTTTATTTGTCTATAAGTGACTACACATGAGAGCATCCAGAGGAAACAGTTGTCACCATTACAATCCAACACGTTGGTGCAGATATCTTGAAATCAATCGAGCAGATTTCTATGTTTGATGTGGAAATTCTTGTTGACATCCGACGTTTCCTCTACCAACACCAGATTTATATAGAGGCTGTTGGGGATATTGATATCTAATATAGTCATTTAAATTACTGAGGAGATTCCTTTCAAGCACACAGACAGGTCTGGCAAATATTGTCAGACAAACGTTAACGTTTCCGTTACAGTGAAAGACACACTCTGCCACTCTCAGTGTGTAATAACATGCAATCTGAATATTGCTGGAAGTGAAATGCACCTTTAAACCGCCCCCCCTTTTATTCTGAGCCATTTCCTATTGACGGCCTGCTGGGACTCTGAATTGAAAGGGCATGATCTTTTCTGAAGGCAGACAGGGGATTGTACAGACACTATTTTCAGAACCACATCAAGTCAATTAGCACAGCAGCAGCTAAGCTGGTGCATGCTGGGAGCCTGCGAATGTATGAGAATGTTTGTGTGTATGTGTGTGTGTGTTTGCATCTGTTTTATGTAAGCGGAGCCATATGCTCATACTCCGACTGTATGTGGCCGTGCATCATGCTGCATGTCTCTTCGCAGCCATGCGGAGGGTTAAAATTATCCTGGGCTCGTTAGCTAAAGCGTCCCAAGCGTCTGCTAATTAGCACATAATAGGACAGGCGCGTCCGCCACAGAGGGGCCTGTAATTTAAGAATAAAGTTCATTTTCCTTCCAGAGACATTCCTCACAGCCGTGACCGGGCGACTACAATCAGCCTCCTCCCCATTAGCATCGCTCGTCAGCCGTGAACCATCAGTTATTATTAGTTAACAGCGCTGTTATTAAACTACACACAGCACAGGAGGGAAATCTCAGGGCGCCCGTGCCTTCATTATACAGAAGTACCTTTTTCCAGCTCATTTTGGTCTAATTTGTCATGTTCAGGGAGTTCTCTATGAAAGGCAAGTTGTGGTTTTTGGGAACCCTGAAATGCGATGTGTAGTTAGCGGTGGAAGCTCCGCCGGAGGAGCGAACAGGAAACTGGAAATGTGGCCGTGCTGAAGGTGTAAGAGCGCGAGCCGCAGCTGGAAATAGAAAGTAGATGAATCACATTCGGTTTGTTCTGTAATTAAAGCCTTCGCTTTCAGAGAGAAGAGCCATCTGGAGCTCCAGCCATCAGCTTCTGTGGAGGACTGAGAAATTATCACGATATCAACATTCACAGGGATGGTTTCCAAAATTAATCACTGTCAGCTGAAACATATAACACCTTTAATGAAGGAACAACTCCATGTACCTTCATTAATATTGAACTTATCTATCTGAAGACATTTATAGACAATAAATTGAGATTTTGAAGGTCGAAACATGTGTTTGTGTATTAATATATATTCAGCAACAGCTGCCAGGTACAGTGACTGCTGTTTGGTGGTGATACAGCTGTTACATGTAGATGTGAACCACACGTTCACTAAGAAACAGCTATGAGGAACTGGTAACTAACAGTGCAGTCGGTAATATGTCAGTTTCTCTAAACTCGCAGAGATAAAGTCGTTATTTGTTGTTCTTGGTGCAGGTTGGTAAACATATTTACATTTCAGTCTACAAGACCATGAAGGGAGACAGTGTGTGGGGGTCTTTAAGGTCACAAAATATGAACTGTTATTGTAGCGATGACCATCAGATCTCTTTGATACCTTATTTTTATATATATCTTATCCTTTGAATGTTACTACACAGTAATGTTTAGACAATGGGAAGCTAAAAGATGTCAGCCGATTACATTTTCATTCACGTAAACAGCTGTTCACACTCACATTAAGGGTGACTTGAGGATTTCAACTAACGTTGGCATGACGGTAGTGGATGGAAACGTGCATTAATTCACATTTTCTCTTGCAGATTCGGTTCAACATGTGCGCTTCATTTGGATGGAAACCTGACTGCCGTGAAAATGGCTTCCATTTGTTTTCCGCTAATCGACAGCTGATATTTAAAAATCAGCAGAAACTGTGAACTAATGACGGAAGACGGAGAGAGCCGCTGATGTCCGACAGCCGATCGATCAGAGAGCCGGAGAGACTCACTTCCTCCGGCCCCGCCCACCTCTACCGCCACTGGGCGACAGGTCCATCAATCAACGTGACTGACAGCTGCAGCAGCTCCTCATCCTGCTGATCGATAGCATTGATTTTCTCCTCTCAGACACAGATATTATGACATCTGATGGTGAGGTGGTAAATATTCTCCTATCTGAGATAAACACACACACACACAGGAGGAGGAGGAGGTGGAGAATAATCTCAATAACACTTTGAATGGAGGATGAGTACCGGAGGGACGAGGAGGATTGATTGTTTCCACAGAGAGCACACAGAGGGACTTCCTGTATGGAAATGAGGCAAAACAAATACAGTGAAATGTAGAAACTTCAACAGCCAGCTCATACTTCTGTTATTGAACCGAGTCAATGTTTTCACGATTTACACCATTTTCTACAAATCACATTCACACTATGTGACGTTACTAGATAACCTTTGTGATAAGATGACTAAATAATCCCTCATTAAATGATGCATTAAAATTAAGTCAGAATGTTTTCCTTCGCGCTTTACTTCGAGGCATCTTGCTTAATCATGATATTCTATTATATATTTAAATATATATATATATATATATTTATAATAAAACTGTGACGTCGTGAGTGACAGCTGGGATCGAATCTGGGACTTTGCAGTGATTTAACCGTGAACCCACCAGGATCCTCAGATCTGTCTCATCTTCTTCACTTATTTACATTAATGCTGTTTGTGCAAAATATATAAAAGATATAAAAATTACAGAATCAAAGTGCTGATTCTCAGATGTAGAGATGTACCGTACATGCATGTACAGGTGTGTTTGTATGTATTTGTATATTAACTATATTGCACAATGCTGAAGTTTCAATTTTAATCCATTCATTCATTAATTTTCTCCTCTCTGTATTTTTTGTATTGTTGTTCTGTTCCTTTATGTATGTTTATCTTTTTGATCAAATAAAATAAAAAAACATTTAAATAATTCACAGGGGTGGTCTTTCAATGCAATTCTCAAAATGTTGTGTTTGAGCACTCGGTGACGTTCAGTCTGCTGGTTTCTAACAGCATGCAAATTAATAATTAATGCTCTTGAATTAGTGTCAACTTTCTGCAGCTGGACTGAAGTTAAAGGTTGTGTCCACTCTGGTCAGTTGGCCGTAGAGTTAACTGTCGGTTTAATGTGTTTACACACACTTTATTTATACTTTTGTGTTTAAACTGTGAAATGTGTCAGATCCACATGAGCTGCTCGTATGTAAAGCTTTGGACTGCTGAGTTATCCTTCACATGTTGAAATGTTAACAATATTCATATTAATTACGTAAAAAACGTATTTATTATCTGTGCAACTTGTAAACATATTTACCCCAGACACCTACATTTCCTTTTAATTACACGGTGAGAGCTCCTTACTGAGCTGACGACCACAACAGCCCCCAGAACAAGACTACAAGAGTCCGACTCCTCCAGCTGAAGTGGAGGTAAAGTTCCTGAAGAGGGTCCTGAAAGTCATCAAGTGGCTGTCGGAGCAGAAGTAGAAGTTAGTTTGTTCTCTGTTGTTGTCAGAGAAGTTGGTGAGTGTGTGCAAACTGTAAACTGTGAGGCAAACAGAGCTGTGAGCAGCGACAACTCGTCTGGACACTCTCCACACCGCCGCGTCTGACTGTAGGGAATCATTATGAGCCATCTGAGGATGTTTATTAATGACCTTGGCATGGCTGGAGGTGGCTGCCATGCTGTTAATGCTATTCACTGACACACAGCCAACCGTGGCAGCGCACAAAGAGTGGCAGGGAGGCAGAGGACAAGGCGCCTGGTGGACATCCATATTAATGCCAAGCTCAGCCTGTGTTCTGCTGCCATGAGCCCCAGCTGAAGTCCAGACAGAGCAGCCTGATCCCTCAGGACGCGCTCCTTTATCTTCATACCAACACATCCGCTCCGGCCCAAACTGTCACGAGACGTCTCGAAAGATGTTCGGAGATGTCCTCAAAACGTCTTCAGACGCCGTCTGATGTTCCAAGAAGTTGTCGAGACGTGAGGGCAAAGTTTGGAAGTCCACGGAGAAGGTTTGAAGTCAAAATGTTGAGTCAAAGGTGAACAAACAAAAACAGGCTCATCTGTGGATCTTATCCCTCGTTTCACCCAGCGGCCTCTGCAGCTCTATAGAGCCGCTCAGAGCATCAGGAGGAGGAGGAGGATGGGGAACCTCTGGAAGTTTTATCCCGTCTGAATTGTCCTTTTACAGACGGCTCACTGCCACACCAGGAAGTAAAATGACGATGAGTAAATGAAGGAAAAGGAGCGTCTTCTTCTTGTCTGTTTGTTTATTTTGTTTTACAAACATAATTCCTTCAAATACGCCAACATGGGTCGAGAAACAGGAACTGAACACACAACTCTGGTTCTGGCCAGTCTGTCATGACAGAGGTCCCTGAATTACACTTTACAGGAAACGCCTCCACGTCTCGGAGGCTCTGCAGACAGACAGGTGTTGCTGGTCGATGTGCAAACAGTCTCACATGTTTTAATAGTAAAAGTAGCAGGAATCTGCAAAGTAACTAAAGCTTCAAAATAAATGCAGTCAAGTAAAAAGCACAACATTTCCCTCTGAAATGTAGTGGAGTAGAAGTTTAAAGTAGCATAACATTTCATTACTCAAGTTGTGTACAGTACTTGAGTAAAAGTACTTAGTTACTTTCCACCATTGCGTGCACACCCTCCAAATATTGACACAATACTCAAACTACATCAGAGATATCCTGTAAATCCTACGATGTCTGACGGACATTTTAAAACATTTAAAGGATCATGGTGTAACTCTGAATCCCACGAGCAGAAACAGAGTCGTCCCTGTGAATTCAGTCTGTGTCTTGTGATCCTGTGATGTGGTTTTCATGATGTAACAACAAAGGTCAAACAGAATCAGTTTCACATTCTCTCTAATGTGTGAAACGATTTCAAAGCTGCTCTAATCCTAATCTGGTTTCACAGGTGGATCCTCTGTGTGCTGCTTTTGACCCTCTGTCACACGGCTCGTTTTCAAATCCACTTTTCTGATGCAAAGTGGATGAAACGCCTGAACAAACACGCCGGCTGAACAGTTTTAAACCTTCTGTGTTTCGTTCACTGTTTGCAGCTGCATTTTTCTGCCTTTGCAGGCGTCGATTTCACCAACAGCAACGTCTTTGTCTTGCAGGTATCAGCCGGTCGGGCAGAGGCCGCCTCTCCGCTGAAATGATTAAACGTGCGGTCGCTGGGAAAAGTGAGATCTTCACGTTGCACATTAAGAAACAGAAACAGAGGCAGGAACAGAGGAACCTGACGTGTGGGAGGAGAACAGGTTCTGCTGTCCTCTGTGGTTTCTAATCCCGACAGTGAGGGGAGAGCAGCCCTCAGCCTCCCAGAAGCTACCTAATTACCTTTCCACACAGCAGCGAGATGAAGAGGTGCGTCTTAACTGCCGCTTCGCTTCCACAACTTCTGCCGCGTAATTGCTCGTCCTCAGCCTCCGCTTTCCTCCACGGTGAGGACTCAAAGGCAGGGCGGGGCCCACAGAGCACGCTCAGTAGAGTCCTTCTCCAGCCGGGCAAGTTGAGAGCGCTAATCCGTCCTCAGGGCTTGGTTGGGTGCCATTAAACCATCGCAGAAGAAGAAGCCAGGCCGGGTGACATCATTAAAAGAGCTCCAGTCAAAGCTCAAACGATGGAAAACAAGATGGAAATATGAGTTTCTCTCCTCTTTCTCACAGATCTGATGTTTCCAGCTCTTCACCAGAAGCTTGAGTGACATTTAATTTAAGTCACATGCTTCATGAACATCATGATTAAGTGATCGCAGTTTGCTTTTATTGATACACCAACTTTTCCACCTCAGCCAGGCGTGAAAACTTTCCAATCAGGTTTGTACGACAGCGTATTTGGACCATTGTGGGTAAAAACATAATAATCATGGAGGCGGGGGAGCGGGGTAATATTCTGAGAACAAACTCCCAGAGATTCAAATTGTTAAAGTTGTACATTTATGAGAAAGAAACTTGAATACTCTCTGTGGTTCCTTGACAAGAAAAACAAGTTCTTTCTTATAGTTTTATGGCTGACAGATTTGAGATCTCTACCAGACTTTCAAAATAAAGGTATGTAGGTTTTAACAATGTTTGGCAAAACAAGATAAGATGGTAATGATGGAGCCACTGGTGAATTCAGCAGGGCTGAAGAGGTTAAATAGATTTCGGCTTCATGCTTCCTGGAAAACATTTCACAAATACATTTTGGCTTAAAATACAATCTGAAGATCTCACCACCACACGTTGGCAGTCCTACAGAAACTCACCGCCGCCAAAAACTCTGAATATTCCAGATCCACTTCCTGTGGCGCGTCTGCAGGCTGCTGGCCACAAACTCCAGCGCCACAAATAGACGAAGGGGAGAAAGAACAGGCAGCGGGAATCTTTATCGACATCACGCAGGAACACAACAAGGCCGGGGGTCAGGTGTCATGGGGGACAGGGGTCGGGGCACAATAACCCCCCCATCAAACGCTGCTCCGTGACCGGGCCAACGAACCGCTCATCAGCCGCCACCAGAGACGGAGAAGAAGAGAGAGAAAAAACCTGAAGGAGTTTGTGTTTGAAACCAACACACACACACACACACACTCTTAATCTCCATCTGAATGTGCTCGTTGATACGGAGGATGAAGGTTAAAAGTGTTGAGTGTTGACATCTGATTGGTCCTTTTCCTCAATACGCGATCTGATAAAGTGACAGCGAGAGAAAAGCTTCAAGGCCGAGTCGAGTGGAGGACCGAGAAAGAAGAAAAAGGCTCTGAGTGGGATCCTGTCCGTCACTGCAGAGAGGAGGACGCTGACAAACAGTAATTATATTCAGGAATAATCTTCAGGCAGGGAGAAGGTCTCTGCTGCACACACTATAACCTCTTTTCTAACAGCATTTATGAGGAATGGCCAACAATCTGGAACAATAATTAAGATAAGAGACTTCAATTTAAGTTTTCCGTTTACAATCCTGCATGTAAGACATTTCAGTGAAATATATATCACATGTGCACACATATGAAAGAAGGGCACCTTCACTTATAGTATATGTGGTATAAATGTATGTTCAATTTGGTCTTGGTTTACAGTAAATGCAGTATGAATATGAATTGTATAAATGTGGTTTTGACGTGTTGTCTGGGTATAGAAGCAGTGTCAATGTGGTTCGGATGTGGTTTCCGAGTTTAGGTGAAGTACATTTGGGTTTTTTGGGTTTATATGCAGTATAAATGTGGTTCGGATGTGGTTTCTGGGTTTTTCACATGTAGTATAAGTCTGGTTTAGCTGTCTGCTGTGATCTCTCTCTGAAAGCAGGCGTCGCTTCTTTTCGAATCGGGCTTGTGCACTCGGAGAGAGCGGCACTGTGTCCAGATGTCGCTGCGAGCGGTCGTTTTCATGCTGCTGTTGAGCGTATTGCATGTTTTAATGTCTCCGGTGAGAAAAAGAGCCTCTCAGCAGATCTGGTTGCTCCAGACTGAGAGGCTTTATTAGCGATAAGGGGGAAGTTGTGGTCTTATTAAAACAGTTTGAGACTCAGAGAGCTGCCGGAGTGATGAAACGCTGCAGGA
Source organism: Enoplosus armatus (assembly GCF_043641665.1). Taxonomy (NCBI): domain Eukaryota; kingdom Metazoa; phylum Chordata; class Actinopteri; order Centrarchiformes; family Enoplosidae; genus Enoplosus; species Enoplosus armatus. The sequence continues at coordinate 23,923,966 of NC_092189.1, read as the reverse complement.
AGAGGGAACCAGAGAGGTCACAACACCTCCTCCAAAATATTTAATTGGTATTTTCTGACTTTCTTTCTGTTTCTCCGGCTCCTGCCTGCTATTTAAGACAGAAAATACATTACTGACTTCTGCTCAACACGCTTCAGGCCTGTGTGTTTGTGTGTGAGAGAGGCACTTATCACACGTTTTCAATATTGCTTACTTTTGTTTCTGAAAACTGCGGAAAAAGACAAACACACAAACAGGAAATTTGGCAAAATAAATATTGAATTAAGCATCAAAATGACCCAAACAACATGAAATACTACTGCAGTATTTATGTTTTCAGTGGTACACTGACTCTTTGCTTGGTGTGATGAAGCCAGAACTCCTCCTTTACTACTTTTTAGGGTTAGGGATGTCGGTGTGTGTGCTGGCGACCTGAAGGTGTTTTCTGGCAGTTCAACCAACCAGCTGTCAGTCAGAGGGGCAGTGGGCGGAGCTCTGCTAGAAATGAAAGCAGTGAACAGGAAGTTGGGCTCTCTGAGGTCGGATCTGCTTTCGTCCAAACGGAGCGAGTCGCTTTGACGTAATGAGGACACAAAAACATCTCGTTAGAAACTGCCAGTGCTGATTAGACTTCATTAGCTCTCTGTCGCAGTTTCATTCTCTCTTTTCTCTGCCTACGTCTCTCCGTCTCTCCGTCTCCATCTTTCTCTCTGCTCGTCTCCGAGTTTTTCTCTGCTTTCTTTGGTTTCTTGGTTTTGTCTTTCGTGGTTTTCTAATTGTTGGAGTTTGAGGATCTTGATGTTTTTAATGTTTAATGTAGTTTTAAAATAACATTTAAAATTAATCGTGATAATTGTTCATATTTTTATTTTACCAATTCATGTTTTTTTATTCTTTTTGGGAAGGTCAACTTAAAGCCAATAGCTTCTTGACCTCTCCGAGCACTTATCTGTTTTTATGTTGTTTGTGTACAAAGATAATTGCCAAATTATTACCTTTACTTTACCTTCTTTACTTCTTTTCTTTCCTCTTTAAAGTTTTATCGTTTCTTTTTTGCACATTCTTGTTCCTGTTTGTATTTCATTTTGGATCAGCAGAGATTCTTCAGGTCAAAAAGGTTAAATGTACGAGTCAGAGTGTTTCTCCTAAAGTAAAAGTGCAAACTGTTTCTTGATAAAGTAATTAAAAAACTTTTACTTTTTCCTGAAACTCTTGTTCCTCCTTGAGGCAGGAAGTCAAAGTTCAGCATCATGAGAACATTGTCTCATACAGACGAAACGCTCTAATTAGCCGTATTTTTATTAGTTAGACACATTACAGAGTCATGTGACCTCTGTGTGGGAGTCACCGGGTCTTGACTCTCTCTGGGTCCGACCCTCCACCAATCAGAGCAGACGGGGAGCATCGTGGCGGTCGGCGTGGGCCGGACGGGTTCACAGTCAGATGTCGGCTGGAGTTTCTTGGATGGAGTGGGATGGGTGTTATGTGAGCTGATCGGTGGGAGTTTGTTGCGCAACGATAACGAGCTGCAGGAGACACTTTGTTAGCTGGAGAATGAAGCTCTGTCAGAGTGAGGACTGAGGACAGAGAGAGGACGAGGTGATGAGGACAGGTGAGTATTAAACTCCATCGCTGTCAGGTGTATTCTGTCTGTTTCAACCTGCCTCCAGTCTTTGTGGTAAGCTAGGCTGAACGGGATTTCTTAAATGTTGGGGTTCCCGTGAGCTAACGGGCTAACACAGCTAACACCATGCTACCTGAAAATGACTTCTGATTGGTTCTCTCACGTTATTGGTGCTTTACACTCACATTTCAAACTGAGGAGACACAAATGAAACAGGTAGAATATTCTGTAAAAGGTTAAGAAGAACAAACTGTGCTGTTTCTCGCTCCCCCTCCTCTTGCTAACACAAACACTCCTCCTCCCTTTGTGCACATTTCACAGGCTTTCGAACGCTTGACGCCTACGTGACTAAATGTGAATTCATAACCGGGTGTCACGAAGTGTCCGTTGTCTTTATCGTTACACTGTCAGAACAACAAACCGCCGCTTTCTCCAGACGCCACCGCAGCTTCATTTCACCCTGGCCTCCCTCTGTAGAACCTCTAGTTGATTTCTTTCTCTTTTAGAACAAACATCTCATTTTTTTGGATGAAAGAAAGTCATCAGGGCTGCGTCTTCTTAAGTAAAGGAGTTTTCCTTCCCTCCAGCGGTGCCTTGTTGTCTTCAGTCCCAGCGGTCCTCCCGTCACTCTGTGTTGCGTTATTCAAAACCTCGGGGATCATCGGAGTCTTCAGCAGCCTCGGGCTTCAGATGTGAACCTGGTTCTCCACATTTACATCAACACGCAAACCTTTCCCCCCTCCTGCCTGCAAACACTGTGACCACCGTTTGTTTCCTCCATCAACTTCATACCATGAAATGTAATCCTGTAAATGTTAAAGGGAATATTTTTCATTTTCTGTGCTGCCTGAAGTTCATTATTCAGGTCCCTTTTTTTTTCATCAATAAAATCAGAACTGCTGGAGGTTTTCAAAATATCCAAAGCTTTTTTAAAAAAAAAAAACCCACTAATTTTTAAATGTTAGACTTAACTAACTTTTCAAAAACACTCTAACAGGATAACGTGTAAGAACAATGACGTGCTAACATCCTTAAATAACTGGGTTTTTAGAAAATACTCAGCAGATATTATAATAATAATATATAATTCATGTTGCAACACAGACGGAAACAAACAAACAAACAAAAATCAACTTTTAACATATTGAAGTTAATACAATAATTCAATACAATAGTAACGAAACGTGATGAGAACACCTTTTATTCATGTTTATGAAGTATTGTGTGAACACAAAGTACTACAATGTGTGTGTGTGTGTGTGGCCTCAGGAAGAATATCCTGGTTTCTATTGATGATACATTATTGATACCCTCTTATCAATAATTCATTTACTGCTGAGTCTGCAGGCTGAGCTGAGACTGAATATTTTTTACATTTTTCCAGCCGACACCTTTAAACATGAAGTAACAATAAACTGTAAAAGTGGAGGTGATCCATTTAGTCTTGATGAGCAGGTGTAGTTCTGCATGCAAACAGCAGCAGGTGAAGAGGACGGATTCCTCCACCTGCAGGAAACATGTTAACGTTCTTACATCGGATTATTATCTGATAATTTATCAAAGAATTCTACCGGATCAACGCTGCCTGCAAAGTGTTTAATAAAAGAGCTGAAAACATGACTGTTAGCCACATGTCCAGCTGATGCTAGCTAACATCATTAAAAGACAGCTAACCGGAGTAACTTAGTCAACATAGTCTGTTAGCTGATGTCAGCCAACGGGCCAAAAACCAAGACCTGAACCAAGATAGTGCCCTCATCTGTAAGACCCCATCCATTAAAGAGCAGCGGTATTGTTTGATTCAGTTTGTTTTTCAGGATTAACAGAGGTATCATTATGTAATGTTAGGAGTTCAGAAGAAGTCCCTCTTTGGACGAGAACGAGACTGAAAACTCACAATGACAAGAAGATACGGGAGAGGAAGAAGAGGGGAGAATGGGCAGTGCAGCCTAAATTACTGAAGAAGTAAAGTTCATCCAGGTCTGAAGGAATGTGCAGTTCAGGTACCCGGGATAAGTTCAGGAAATCACTGTTCTCCAGAACTAAGAATTGTGGAAAGAGTGCCAGATTGAACAAAAATAATGCCCCTAAAAAGCAAATTATCTTTTGGTTTTTACATTGTATACATAATAATGCACCCTGGCTGGAATAATATACTGTCTGCTTATTCACTTATATTACAATCATTTCATATGGGTATTTACTGTTTGAGTTTGGGCCAGTGAACAGGCCTTTCTTGTTCTTCCTCTCGCAGATCTTGGATTCTTGTACAGACAGCTGTCCCCTTCCATCTGAGGGGTCTAGAGTAATATTTTTTAAATTGGACAGAGGAGGAAGCTTCGAGCTGTTCGATTTTTATGTTCCTTACAATTTTTTTGTCATTTTCAATGTCAGTTCAGCACCAGGAGCTGTCCACAGTCTGTCAAGGTCCACCACACCTCATGGTCTTCATAAGGGGTGAAAAAGCTCGTAATCATACCCTCAGTTGAGCTCTCTGCACGGCGGTATTGATTAGCAGATGGAAATTCACAATGTTTTCGTTAGAAGTTAGATATATTTGTATTTACATTGCTGTGAGTTCCCTCTGCTGCCCCCGGAGGGCTTAGAGACAATTACAGGAGCCTCCTGATCACGTGAAGGGACTCCAGGTGTGTTCAGGTGTGTTCAGGTTCTACTTCCTGAGACGGATCACTTCCTCAGTTCAGAGCTGGCAGAGCTGGCAGAGCTGGCATGACGATGTGAGTTTTCTTCTTGATTATTTGAATTATGCTTCTGAGAACGTAGATTTGATTAATCTTATCTTATGGACAGTTTGATTTATTGTATTGATTGAAAATGGATTCCTAATACATGCTTACATCAAAGTACAACAGCATCTTGTATTTGCTGACGCAGGACCACCTCTGAGCCTTTCAGTCTTATTATTATATTTGTTATCTCATTACTCCTCAGCAGCAACAGTACAAACTGTGGTCGAGCGCTTCTGTTGGCTGGAGGCGTTTCTTTCTTCTGTTTTCCAGAGTGACGCTGGCTGATGATCGAAGCGCTCGGTGAAATTAAGCCGCATCCGGTTTGTTGGACTGGATGGTGGAAGGAAGAGTGATGAGTGGGAGGACGGAGGGAGAGATGCTGTAGGAGTAGAAACACTAAGGGGGGGTCAGAGGTCAACGCATCGCACCGCTCTCATGTTATCCCGACAGAAACAAACGCTAGCTCGTAGTGTCGTGTTTGAATGTGAACTCTGAGGCTGGGAGGAATATTAGAGGAAACTGGTTCAATACATCGTCCTGATGCGTACTTTCATCAGTTTCCTTCTCCACAGTTTCATCTGCCGTCCTGCCAACAGCTGCAGCTTCATGTGAGAACTGAAGAGGAGCGAAACAAAAGAGGAAAAACACCAAAAACAAGTCCAGCTCGATACGTCTCGTCTGGATGTGTTTATACAGTAATAATGAAAATCTTTACTATGGAGCTCTTTTCAAAACACGCTACACACTTAAGGAGTAAATTAAAGATAAAACGAGTTGCAAATCAATGAGAGAAAGGAAATGATTCATACAGTAACTTTATTTTCCTTTCAGTTCCAACTACGGTCAAACTTTTCAACTCCTTTCAGAAAACTCTGTTCATCCCTGAAGGTGCATTTCAAGGTGAAACCAGTCTGCAAACAACAGACCACAACACAGAACTATCAAATATTCATACACATCAAGAGTGAGAGTACAAGAGATGTTAAGGTGAAACAAGGCTCTACAGCTGCAGCAGCAAAAGAAATAATAATATCAATAATAGTAATCGTCTAACGTACAGTTTTGTCAGGTCAGGACATCCTTCACTTATCTTTTTCATTTGGCTGAAATGCTTAAATTGTTTCTTGTGCTCAGAAAAACACTTCCTATGTTCGAAGTCTGTGGCGAGTGGCCTTTTTATGTAAATATGGTTAAACATGACGACGTGCTGTCGGCAGTTAATGGTTTCATTTGGAAAAGGATCAGCAGAATGTGGAGTTAACGTTCGTCCGCAGTTCAGACAGCCGACTCACGAGGAGTGCTGTGAACGTAGAATATGTGCAGCGTTAACGGGGCTGCGACAGCTGCAGACGTGTACATGTTTCTACACATACTGTACTATTAAGGAGAACTGGATGCTGCGTTCAAAGATGGCGCCTCATTCGTTCCTATGAAAGTTGCTCCCTGAGTGATCACGCTGGAAAAGCCTCCGCAGGCTTTAGGGCCCACAGAGCATGCTCAGTAGAGTCCTTCTCCATCGGAGCCATTCGAGAGCATGCTCATTAGAGACTTCCTGTTGGTTCCCCACAGACACGACTGGGATAAAATATTTGAATCGCACGGCTCCTGTAGACTTTCCAAATGTTAACAGACAGAATTCAGATAACAAAGAGTCATTTCAGAGGATTCACAGTTTGACAGCTGCTCATTTTCCAATGATTGTATGTGGAAAGTACACAGTGTGGCCACTACGTCACCATGCTTTCAAAAGGGTGCGTCGGATTTCTGTTGCAGCGAGAGGGAGTGTGTCATGTGAGTGTAGCAGCAGACTGGACTCGAACCAGCGTCATTTAATCATCTAAAACTTCCAGCAACGATATTAAGGAGTGTACTACTTCTACCACAAGCACAACTGAAACTGGTCTGAAACTGAGTTTAGTTTCATCTGAACTGTCATCTACTGGTTATTTAGTTGTTACGAGGACGGTCTGAATAAAAAATGATGATTGTTTGATGTGTAAACTTCCCCCCCATGCAGCTTGGATTAATTGATTAGAGCTAATTAATAAGTCATTAAAGAGTGGGTGAACTGTGAGAGGTGAGTGACAGCTGGGACAGGAGTCACAGAGCTGCAGCCAGTCAAACCCTGAATGTCTAAATAAAATCTGTGAACTTCAACATTTTATTCTTATTCTGATGTGATGTAAGAATATTGATACAGCTCTTTACTTAACAGTTTCATAAAACCATTAAAGTGTCAAATGTTGGTGGTTTTGAGCTCTCTTCTTCTCTAAATGTGAACGAAGCCTCTGAGCTGCTGAAAATGTTTGCAGGACTTTCACATAATTTCCTCAGCTGCCTCCATCATCCTCCAGTCCGAAGAGGAAGAAAAATAAGCCTTGAAAAAAGATCTATATTTACTTTTGAAAGTCCCAGTAGCACACAGCTGAGCTGCAGGCCCAGTGAAGGTGGCGCCTTTCAGTCTTTCAGAAAAACATGTTCTTAAGTCAGATCCTAATAGAGTGGAACTGTTTTGTTCAGTTCAAAGATTGTCAGGTCAGTTTTTTTATATAGCCCAACATCACTTATCTTTAGACCCTCGATTCAGATGAGGAAACAAAACTTTTAATGGGCTCAGGAAGAGGAGGGATCCCTCTCCGGGACGGACAGACAGGAAACACATGTGTGAACAGAACAGACCAAAATCACAGTGTGGACAATCAGGAGGACAAAGAAGATGGATCCTGGAGGACGTCGAGCAACTTCAGGCGTCCTCTCCACCACGGAGGACCTGGAGGAGGAGAGACTACACAAACACACAAGAGGCAAAACACAACGTTCACACAGAGCGGAGACAGGAAACACTTCAACACTCGTCGTTTCATGTGGGTGGAGTCCATCTGAGGTTGAACGTAACAACGTGAACAAAAGCACACATGGAATACAAACGTAGTTCCATTAATGTAATAAGAATAATAAAATCATATAAAGTGATATCAAAGGTTTTGTTAAGGCTGAACTTCTTCTTTGTCCTCCCCTCTCCCACTCTCTCTTTCTCAGTACGTTCGAGCTGCTGTTCTGCAGTGAGGGAGAAAAAATAAAAAAAATCTCGTTTACATTGTACGTTACACCCTTGAAATCCTCCACAGTCGGAGACGGGAGCTGGCTGGCGGTGACTGAGCCGGGCCCTCGGGGGACGTTGCCGACTCTCTGGTTGCCAGATGCTCTGCCAGGTCGCGGCAACGCCACCTCGACAGCAGCAGCAGGTGGCGGTTAGCGTTTGCCAACAAACTGCTGGCAGCGGCGGCGTGCTTACTTAGCCTCTGCCTCCAGAAAAGGCTTGGCAGCGTGGATCTGCTGTGTTAGGAAGCTGATACGCCTACGAATAATGGGACAAAACAAAGCTCCTCTCGCCGCCTCTCATCTTCTAATATTTCTCTCGTTATGGACACTCTCTGCGTGTTGATGTCTGCACATGAATTCAATTTCTCAAGAAGAAGGAGTTAAAGTCATTAAATCTTATCTTACATTTGTATTTATGAGTTTTTCATTTCACCAGAAACCTCTTTTTTTTTTTATAATTTTAGTGTGAGAGTCTGTTTTTTCTTCTGTTTTTATTCTACAGACCTTCACACCCCAAGCTCTCAACTCTCTCCTCTGAACCAGGTTAACTCACAAGATGTCCTGGAAAACCTGGAATTCTTTCAAGCCAAAATGTCCCTGGAAAAATGTAATTTTGCAAAATTACAATTTAAAAAAAGTCTATTTTCCACTGAGAACTACAGCGATATTTAATTAATTTTAGTTATTATTTTGTAGTAGCAGCAGTTCGGACCAGTCCGTGTCCTGTCATTGAGGTCATGTCCTCTGTATTCTGTATTTTTTTTCTGGGACTTTTCAGGGACATTGGGGGATTTTACATTTTGTAAGTTTGCTTTTAACATTGAGGGTGAAACAATGAAGTCAACAAAACTTTTATTTGTACATTTATAACAAATAACACATTATGATGGAATTTGTTGCTATGCTTTCTAGAATATAATATAACAAAAAAACTGGATAGCTGCATTATTAATGCATTAGTTCAAGTTTAGTTTACTTGAGAGCGACCTGATACTTTGAGAAATGATATTGTATTTGCATCTTTACTATAAATATCACCGTGCTTTGCTTGATTTTCAATTCCAGCAGAATATTGACTGTAAATAAAAATATAGATCAAATGTTATCTTAGAAGACAAACATGTGGGAGTACTGAGGTGGCAGTGTGTTTTTCAGTCCTGAGTTTTGCCTGCAGTCTTCTTCTTTCAGGCTCAACAACAACCCGTGTTGCCTGAGAGGCAAAACCCAGATTAAAAAAAAGTCTGCAAATCGCCCACTGCAGTTAGTTAAAGCAGCTGTAATTTATATTTGTATAATAACAAAGACAGAAAGGCCCTGAAAGGTGTCTCTGGTAGTGATGAGTGATGTGGGAACTCATATTTCTATCATCCTGGCTGTTGACTGAGCGTGACTGAGGCAGTAAGACTTGTTAAGCAACCTGTTGAAGTTCTGCTATTTTCAATGAAAATGCTCCTTTTTCTCATAAAATACGACTTATTTGTGTGACTGTAAATTGTCAAATATAAAATACAAATAAGATATGAACTGGAGCTGAAGTTTTTGTGACGTTATTAAAACAGACCTCTCTTCAGCCGCTTCGATCTGTCGCCTGAAATCTTCCTGCATGATTTCTCCTAAAACTGCTCTTCACTTGCTTCATATTTGGTGTAAAAAAAACTCTGATGTCTGCAAACGCACCGTCGTGCTGCCTTCAGGCTGCTCAGATTTCATATCACAACCAGATGCACTGAAGCGGGCCCACAGTCTGCGCGTATAAATTCACTTTTTAAGGAAAGAAAACAACCCACCCAATAATTCAGCAGTGTCATAAACACATTCATACATATGGACGAATCGCCCGCAACGGCTGTTTGAGCTGAATGTTTTTTTCATGGACAGCAGCAGCAAACGGCCGTCTCTCGGTTATTGGCTCTGCTTACGGGGCCTCGGGGTGCCATCAAAGATTTAGGTCAGCCGTGGGCAGCTTCCCCGATCCAGGAGCAGTCAGTCACCGCGGAGACGAAGATGCCGCCGGGTCAACCGAGAAGTCGAGCCGGTTGGACTGGAAAACAAAAACCGAGACGTCCCCGGTGTCTCAGTGAGCGTCAGGAACTCCCAGACTGGAGCGCCCGCCTCAAAACTTTATGTATTAATTTATTCATGGGTTGTGTGATGAGGGACAGATACTGTATGTGCACACACACACACACACACACACACACCATGTCAGATTAGATGCTGACAGTGGTAGAAGTATTGGGATCTTTTACATTACTGTTGTTCTGTATCGTCAACAGAAAGTTCACGAGCGTGTTGGCTTCAAAGTTCAGTCTTGAGCTTGAAAACAGAAGCAACACAATCTCACCATTTAGTAGCTGTTCTGGAGCTTTTGATCGTATTACATGATCTACATCAGCAGAGAGAGAATAAACCCTCTTTAATATCTTATGTACCTTTACAGGTGGAAATAACATTTAACACTCTGACAACAAGTAACAAGAGTCCAGACTAAAGTTCATATTTGTGTGAAGTTTTCAGACTTTCGATCCATCATCCATCCCTGTTCTTGTGTTCTTTGGGAGGCACTTCACGTCGCCTGAGTCCCACAGAAAATGAAAAAGGGTGAACTTTGTGTCCCTGGCTGTCTTGTTCGTACATTTGTACATATTTTCCCAGAAATTCAGCCTGACATACAGCGTTGCTATCTTTGTGACCTCCACCAGAATCTAAATAAGTGTCCAATATTTGAAAGTGTAATGACGGACTCACCGAGGGGTCCAGCAGGGCTGGAGAGCTTTAGGACAGCAGTAAAATAATAAAAATATAGAAGACTAAATGCGACTACAGGTTAGAATGTAAATCCAATTACAGGCGGACGACAGACTGTTCACAGAAACAAACACACATTTAATGTCTAAAATCTGACAGCACTTTTATGAACCATTTCAGTGAGGAGATGAGTCAACTTTCTGATGTCTCGTCCAACCTCTTTTACATAATGTCAGTAAACTACAAAAAAATCTCCATTTTATCAAACTGTTCAGTCAACATTTAAATCTTAAAGCTGTTGCACGCTGGATTCGAACCGAACTTCTGACGCAGAAGTGCATAAGAAAATAATAGGTTTTGCTCAAGAGTTCAGCAGGGACGACGCTTCTGTGCTTTTCATGCTTCTTCGGGAACCACAATCTTATAATATAATGTTAAAGATGTGCTGATTCTCAGGCGTTAAATGGAGCGTTTCTTTCAATGGTTTCTAAGCATATTTATGGCTGTTTATTCTCAATGGAGATCAGAGATGATGATATGAATGAATGATATCCTCAGAAAGTGTAAGTCACACTGAATCTAAAAATGTGAGTATCGTGTCTTTGTGCTGAGTGAGTTATGACTGTGAGAAGAAGTTTAATCGCCTCCATGAGCTGTGAGTCACAGTCACGGCTGCAGCAAGTGTTAGTGAGTGGGACAAACCACAATAACTAGCTTGCTGTTGTTTTTAGCACACCTGCGTGCACCTGTCCGTTTCAACTCAAGCTGTATCTTTGCCTGTTGCTGTCGTAAACCTTCATCTGACGGTTGTGATGATTCGAGATCAGCTAAATGAGATGTTGATTGGTTGGTTGAAAAACGATGACAACCTCACGCTGCTACCTCGTCCTCAGTCAGATTTCGTCACTATAACACCGACGCAGCGCAGCGACTTCTCGTTGTGTTGTCGTCACAGTGAGGCTGCCAGGCGACTGAAGTTCTCTGCAGACTGATAAACTATAAGTTACACTAACTCCCTCTGATGTTTACATTTCTGTTTGTGTACGTATTAAACAGCTGAGATACGAGGTGTCAATGAGTGAGCTTTTTTAACTGTTTCTCCCCATTTCTAGTCTGTATGCTAAGCTAAGCTAATTGCGTCCCGACTCTACCGTCATACTTGACGTATAGTAATGACAGTGGTAAATAAGTGTATTGTAGTGTGTTGATGTATTCCTTTTATTAGAGAAGCTACAGGATTGTGCATGCCATCCATCCATCCATCCATCCTGCTTATCCGGGGGCCAGGTCGCGGTGGCAGCAGGCTAAACAAGGTAGTCCAGACATCCCTCTCCCCAGTAACATTTTCCAGCTCTTCCTGGGGGATCCTGAGGCGCTCCCAGGCCAGGTGAGATACGCAATCCCTGGGATTGTGCATGCCTCCTGTTGTAATATCACTTCCTGTCCCTACTGCTACGACCTGTGAAGTTTGACACAAGTGCATTGTAGGTTAAACCATGACCTCCCCCCATTGGCTGAATTATTTTCTAGTTTTAAGGGGAAAAAAAGTGTTATCTATGAGACTAAACAACTTGTTAAAATAACGTTTCCTGCAGTGCAGGTTTGCGGTTGGATCTTCTCTCTTTCTGGCTTCCTCTGTCTCAGCCGTCGGACTCCCCTCAGTCCTCACTGTAATCATCCTCTGTCACTGATGACTGAGGCGTCATTTAGCCGAGTGTTTTCCGGGGAGATTCCCTGCGGTTAATTCCATCAGTCACACCGTTAGATTTCCCTGCAGCTCTCCTCGCTTTGGAGGAGCCGAAATATTAAGAAGGCAGCAGCGAATCAGATTCCATCTCCGGGGAAACGACTCAGACGCTCTGCTGTGACCGCTAAACCTTAAAACCACAAACTGAATATTGGAATATTTTAGCCCAAATGGAAAAGCTTCCATCTCTCACAGTCTCTCCCTTCACATTTCATAGGTATTTAGCTAACAGCCTCATCCTGAGTCACTTACAGGATAATTAAGGGTAAACAGCACAAGTCACTTCTTCAAATTTCATCCACATTCTGAGTGGGAGTAAATAGCAAAATGTCACTTTAAAACAAATTGATTTGCTCTTAAAACAGATTAAATAATCTCACTTTAAATCTTAGAATCTGAGATTCTCTTGCTGTGCATTTGTACTTTTTGGAAGAATCGAAAACACATCAAATTCCTCAAATCAAATCAAATGACTTGGTGGACAGACTGAGATTTGGTTTCAGATTGAAGCCAAAGAGCAGTTGGGCTGAAATGTTGCGGCAACAGTTTGTATGTGACGGCGTTAAACTGGATTTCTGCGGTTGTACTCTGGTATTTTCTCTGTCATGTTAACACTCTCAGATCACTACATCAGTGCTAACAGTGCAGCTGCTGATCAGCTCTGTGATGTAGCTGTTATCTGAGCCGCTGCTATCTGCTGTTGGCTTCCTGACTTTAGCCCTTATCTCCTGACTCGCCCTGTATTTCTCCGTGACTCCTCCACTCCCTCATTTTTTCCAGATTACTCTCCGTCTGTTTCTGCCTGCTGTCAGAGGACGAGGCAGTAAATGAGATTAGTGATGGTGGCGGAGGGAAGCCCTGGCCTGAGGCTCTGTGTGCTTTCCAGACGTTTTTTGTTTTTCGGGCGAAGTGACGAAGTGAGGTCGACATTCAGTCAGTCAGGGAGAAAGACAAAAGGCAGAACAAGACTTCCTCTGTCCGCCCAGCCGCCGTACAACACATATCGGTCACGGTCTGAAAAGACGCCTCGTACAGAATCCAATTTCATGACACTATTACAATAAAGAAAATACAAAATAAAAGCTTCTGCTCGGCCGCCATGAACTCAACCGATGTCTTCATTTACCTCCCCGGCAGCGACACGGCACATACAGATTTGTGCCTTCATGAATAAGCGAATACATAAATAACGCAGATAGCATGAATTATTCAAATCCTCCAGCAACGATGTAGGTGGGAGTGGAAGCTAACCAGCTCTGACAAGAGACTCACACGGGGAAAAGTAATAAAGGTTCAAATAACCTCGGTGGGTCTGCAATCACTTCGGTTTAATCTGAAGATGCTGAGTGTGTTTCTTGCAGCAGACACGTGTTTTTATGAGACTGTGTTGTTGTTGTAGCAACGATGCTTCAGCTGTCTCATATTAAAGGGAAATTCTACTGTTTTAGATCATTGAGGACATTTTCCATCACTTTGCTTTATATATATATATATAAAATATATATATGAGTCTCTGTACTCCAATAACTTTGCTGTAGTTCGGTCAGAGGTGAGAGAAAACAAGCTCAGGCAGCTGAACCTGGACAGCAGGAGAATCTGTTGATGCTCAGTGAGATCTCAGACGCAGGATCTGAGGTGGAGATCTTTGTACCCTTCCCTTCATCACTGTCCAGGTAGTCAGCCGGAGGGAGGTGTAGCTCAGTCTCACACCAGCTGAAGCTGACCTGCAGGGCAACAATCACCTGCACCTGTTTGGGCTCCTGAAGCCAACCAGATTGCCAGATGTGTGTGTTTCATGGCGGCTCTAAACTACAGCTGGGTGTCTTCACCAACAGCTTGGAAAGAAAGGGAAGCAGTGGGTCACAGTGAATAAGATTATGACCAGCTGCCTTGGCAGGACTGAAAGCAATAAACAGGTTTATTTTAATGTTTTCTGTTATATTTCCATGTCGTCAAGATGAAGCTGACAGGATGCAAACAGGAGACATGACATGAGCATGCCACAGGAAACCTGCTTCATAGAGCCAAGAAAGAACTTTTCACTGGATTCCTCCTCGTCAGTGACCTTCCTCTGACCTCAAGGTAGGAACTTTTTATGAAGTTCCACTTAAGTGCAGCTTAAACTTTCGTGCAACTGACTGACTTTTGAGAAGAAAAAGGTTTGGCCGTGTTGTTGCCTTCAAACTGCCTGTATGCTCTGAGGACTTGAAGGAGTTTAACGGGGCCACAGCCAAGAGAAAGAAAATGGGAGAAAACTCTACGGGATGTTTGAATGCTTTGTGGTGACAGTAATAATTTCCCTCAATGTAAATTTAATTTTGACTGCTGAAATTAGTAATTTAAGACATGAATTACAAATTCAAGTGAACGGTGCATCATAACCCCAAAACTTACTGGGCTCAATACAAACCCAACACATTGTTCTGTCTTTTGCAGCCCATAAAAAAACATTATATTAGGGCCGAGAATACCAGCCACCACCGAACAGAGAACACAATCACTGGAGCCTAAAATATTCATCAGACATTTCTCTGAGGAAGAGCAGACATGAGGAGAAGAGGAGGCAGCACAGAGACGTTTTCCTGAAGATTGAAGAAGCCAAAGACGACGACCCAGAAAGGTCAGCTCTAATGCAGAGGTCCAAGATCAGCCGGGCTGCTTCTCTTCTTCTTCTTTATGGTATTTCTGTAACTTTACTCTCTGCTGCTGAACAGGCAACATGGACTCAAAAAGCCTTATTTTATTTCAATAAGACAAAGGTTATGAATACTTATTTCTTCAGCAGCTCACACATACTTCTTGACATCACACTCTGAGCTGTAAAGAAGCGTTTTAAATGGCAAGTGACCATGAATATCACCACAATAATGAGCACAGAAACTTTCGATCCGGGAAAACCATCAGGCTTGTGCTTTTTTGTCAGCAGAGTTATGTCAGAACAGGGGAAAGCTTTATTTAAATGTGTTCATCTGAATGGCTGTTATGTGAGAGCTGAAGCCATGAATATTTTCCTGCTAAAAGTACAAATCAGTTCGCCAGCAGCTCCGAGCAGCAGCTTAATCTCAAGGTCCCTGATGGCCAAATGAAAGCCTCTTGCTCTTCCGTCGATAATGCAGCTCCTGTTTGGAACAAAAATACTCCCCTCTACAATAGCACATATTGTGCAAACTGCCACTTGAACTCCAAGAAGAGCGGCCCTCTTCTTTTTTATATATTTTTCATCCAATCAGGGAAAGCTGCTGTGAGCAGAGCTGTCGGCTGTCTAATGAAAGACAGCGTCTGCAGCAATCACTTGGACATCTGCCGCTGCTTTGAGGCGAGTCATTGTCTGCTCCGTGTGTCCGTCCGCTCCAGACGATCGCCACGGGCTACGAGCCGGCCTCAGCTGTCAGAGATGAGCTCTCGACGTACAAGGGGGGAACTGTTCGGCAGGGAGGAATCTGCCGCGTGGAAATCGATGAAGACTGGGGGGGATCTGTTGACGGCGGGTGGGATAGTGGAGGGAGGTCTGCGGACCACCACGGGCTCGCCAGATGATGCTGCTGCTGGAGGGAAAACAACCATCACTGAGAGAGAATGATGGCTCCTAATGGTGTGCAGGCTTGTAATAAAGTACTGTAAAATGTGTGTTATGTTGGGTGTGCGGTCATAGTCAAGCCTTCTCTCCACAGAGCTCATCACTGTCTGGAACAACAAAGAAGGAGAAAGAAGGGAGTAAAGTACCAACTGATGCGTTCACATTTGCATTATTCCAAATTTAACTTGAGAAACTGATTCAATCACGTCTATGTAATTAAGATGTTATATATGTAAGAAATCCATCCTTTCACAAAGTTACACAAACATTAAAGTTCAGTCTCAATAGAAATTAATTTAATATAATTCCTTACGGGATAATTATACTCAAAAAACACATTTTCAGGTTTTGAAAATGAGGACAGCACTTAAGCCACGTTTAAAACAGCTGAAGCATGTTCTAAAAGATAACTGTGCACCATAACGCTCGTTTTTTAATTCTCAGTTTTAACACTGTGTAAAGCACTTTGTAGCTTTGTTTTGTTTACAACTGGAGCAAATTACTTTCAATTAGCAGCAAAAGTAGTATTTGTAGTGCAGCGTGATATTCTAACATATCGTTGTCCTCTCATGTCCAACATGAACGATGTGTCAGGCTCATTGTTTCCCGTGTTTACTAGCTTTCACTCGGAAATGCACATTTATTTTAAAAGCGCACATTAGTTCTAATGTTCACTTGGTTATATACGTTTTACCTGCACTGAAAAACTGCTGCAAGGAAACGCTGATCACTTCGGTTTACAGTAAATGGCAGTTTAGAAAATGTCACAAGAAAATGCAAATGAGCTGCTAACTGTGAGTCCCCTGTATATGTATATATATATATATATATGTATATATATATATATTATGTATGTGTATATGTAGTATGTTTGTGGTGTAAATGTCACTTTAAAAAATCAGTTTCGCCCAGAATCTTTAAATACATTTGAACAATAATTTCTCAGTTTTTCAAACGTACTAAAAATAAAAATTAAAGAGTGATTATTATCGATTGGTGTTCTATGCTGTTGTTAAGAAAACAGTGACATAAGGCTGAAACACAGACAACCATCCCACACACACACACACACACACACACACCATCAGCCTGAGACAACAGAAAAGTTTTCAGTTCACTTTCGAACGTGGTCGCAGTCGTGACAGACCTCAGGTCGACATTAAAGGATATGAAGCCACTCCGTCTGGAACAACTTGATGTGCACATTTTTGTGGAGGGGCAACGTTCCCGCCCACCAGGGGAGAGAAGTGAGATTCATTTTGCCAGTAGCGGTACCTCCGGCTTGATTTTATGTTCCAACGTACGCGGCTGGCGGTTTCGTAGGTGGGAAACAGGCAGGTATCATAACCTCGCTGCTGCTTTACACCCACCTGGTGGTTGACGGGAAGATGAAGGCCCAATGTGTGATAGGTAAAATATAAAATACGATATGTGTGCCTACTGTGTTTTATCAAGTGTTTCTTTTGTGTTGCAGTCATGGGGGCTGCCTCCTAATCTGCGTTGTCCAACACAGCAACCTGAACGTAGAACATTCTGAATGTGAGCTAATGAAAAATTGCATCAGTCATTTGTAAAGTGAAGACAAATTAATAAGCAATAATTTGAGGGAACAATTACAAAGATTTTAATAAACATTATCCTCTTGACCGGGCTGCACATTTTTGAGAATGCATTTGGATAATGATTTCACACAGTTGTACTTAGTGTTGATGGTTGCATTAATTAGCCGAGCTGTCGTCCACCCACGGCCAGTCGTAGAACAGGAAGCCACTTGAAACCAACAGGCAGCATCCAGCAGCGCCTACGTTCATTCAAACACTCGTCCAACCATTTAAGCCAACATCACTGCCTGGTGAAAGATCCAACAACAGCCTGTTGTCATGTTGAATTACACTTGTTTACTGAAAACAAGTGAACGCTTGTCAGGAGTTGAATAGAAAGGATTTAATTTGAAGCCACAATCAGGAACACATTCATTATATTCTTCCACATTCAGTGTAACCGTGTCGGCACAGAAATCAAAGGACTGAAGCGGCTTTTTTACATGTTGAAGTTCATTAACAGCAGCTCTTGGTTACATCACCGCCAACATCCTGAATGTGCTGCTCGCCTCGTTAGCGCTGACGTTCATGTTCCCCTCAGGATGAAGCGTGACTTCGGTGATCTGCCGGAGACTCAGGCGCAAGTTTAACTGGTTGTGATTGGCCAGTGAGCCCGAGTACACCAACTGCCATGCCAACCATTCCTGCTGTGTTTCCCGCCCTTATATCCCACTATCTCCTTCTGAACGGCCGGGCACGCGCACCTGCAAAGGTAGGGTGAACAGCCAATAGGAACGCTCTCTCTCTGAATTGATCTGTGATCCCGTTTCTGGAGCCTGAAAGTCTGGCTTCCTCTCAGACCACTTGAGTTACATTATACTGAAAGCTTATTATGTATTTCTGGCCCAACGATGCCAAAATAAAACTGCGTGCCCCAGCTTTAAGTCAAAGTTTGGGTAGTGATGCAGCGGATACTTTTACAAAATGCCACAAAATGTTTCCGTGAAGTCTGTTTCATTTTAACACATTTCATGACATCAAACTGACTTTTCTGTAACATAAAGAGTAATGAGTTATTTTTTGCTGGACATCCGTTGGCTTTTCTTCTCTCTTTCTGTCTTGTTTTATATTAAATCCATGTTCCTCAACGTCTGTTTATAAAAACAAAAATGTCTTTAATTGATTTCATTTTAAATGTCTGGAGCTGTTTTGTCTTCCTTTTGTCCGTCTTCTCATGTTACTTTAATTCAATGAAGAAAAAAACTGAACTTTGAATCAACCATGTGATGTCAGCGTGCTGCGGCTGATGACATCACGTTTCTTCCTGTCGGAGGGATGCAAATGTTCACATGATGCCTTCACTGACTCTCGCACCGCGGGTGAACACTAATGAAAGCATCACTGAGCGAATCGGGGCACAAATTTACTTCCTGCGATGTTCAGCTCGCCGCCTGCCGCCGCTGGCAGCTGCTGATGGAGATGATGGTGATGATGATGATGGTGGTGGTGATGATGATGTAGCAGAAGGCCTGCAGGAGTTTATGATCCGTGCAAATGGAGGAATCTGCATATTGTTGCATATGAGTTTGCCTAATGGACGCCTACACACTGAAGAGATGATAATAATAGAACATGGAGCGCAAGCTAACTGCTGTACAACACACACACACACACACACACACACACACACACACACACACACACACACACCTCCTCCGTCCTGCCTGAATCATGAGGAAAAAAAGAAGAAGAGAGGAAATAAAATAGTAAAGAAGAGACGAGAGGAAAGAGATGTATGTTTTATATATATATAGATAGATATATATATCTATCTATATATATACACATACTGTATATATAATAGATAAGGACAGGAAGACAAAGGAGAAACAGAAACAAGGAGAAAAGATGGAAAGGAAACAAAAAAGAGGGATGAGTGTGAGATTCAGAAGGAGAGACGAGGAAAGGAAATAAAGGGGAGGAAAGGACGTAGAGAAGGAAATGAATAGAGAAAGGAGACGAGACTAGGAAAAGGGGGAGAGACGAGCAAGAGAAAAGTAATGAGGAGAGAGAAGGAGATGATAGGAGGCAGAGAAGAAAAGGAATCAAGAGAGGGGATGAGCAGAAAACAAAGGAAAGGAGGGAGAACAGGAGGCAGAGACGGAAATTAGAGATGGAAAGAAATAAGCAGCAGAGAAGAGGAAAGAAGGAAGGAAGACATTCGATGGACGAAGGAGGACTCGAAATGTTGGAGGACGAAAGGAAAGGAATAAAGGAAATCGAGGAGGGAAACAGTAGTGAAGCAGATGAAGTGGGGAGGAGAGAAAAGGAGGAGTGAGACTCACAAACACTCTTCATTTGACCTGTGACCTCTCCTTCCCAGCATGCTGCAGGGTTCAGCTCTCCTCCTCAGATATGTTGGTTTTCAGCGCACACACTCGAGGCTCTGGACACCTGCCAGACATTAACCTCAGCGGAGACGCAGAAGAAGGACATCATGTCGGCTGTGAGGATCTGCAATTAGGCCGTTTGTCTGCAGGTTTGTCTGTTTAAAGTGAAAGTTATACGAAATACAGACGTTTCTGCGGTTATGCTGCAGAACATAAACCGGGTTTGTATTTAGCAGCTACAGGAGGCCATTTTGCATCTCTTTGTTGTCGTCTTGTGTTTCTTTGTGTCTCCTTCAGGAACGACTAAAAGTAGTTTGTGTTGTCAATGACAATAATGAACCCTTGTGCTCCTCAGATCTGACATCCTGCACACGATCAACCATCATGCGAAGGACGCTTTGCAGCACAAAGGAGCCCACATCCGGACTCATGTGGTCCGCACAGGCTGGAGTTTCATCCAGGCAGCTTTTATTTATTTAATGTCAGCAGCTACAGAACACACACTGCATGTTTTCACTGGCAGCGACAGGAGGTGTGTTTGTTAACCTCAGAACACCCTGATTGTGTTATGTTAACATTACAGCCATAAAAGCGTCATGTATTTTGTTAACGTGAGCAGCAACAACATTTGCTTTGTATTTCCAGCGTCTCCGTCGAGGCTGTCCCACTGTTGGACTTCAAGCTCCATCACTGAATGATGAACCCTCCTGTGTTGTGTTGAAGTTGTGCTGCCTCTGTAGTCCTGATCATCTCTCTGGTAAACTGTGGACTCTTTTCCTTCGTCTGTCTTGCTGACTGTTAGCTTCGCCTTTCTGGCCGGCTTTTGGTTTTCCATTTCTTTACAACAACAAACAAACATGCTTTGATTTGAACTAAAAGCACAACAAAGTGTGAATTAAAACTTTAAACTGCTGATAAAAAAAAACAGAACTGGAATATTAATCACTAGTAAAACAATACGCGCCCACAGGGACGGAGAATAAAAGTGCAAGAAAGTAATTAAAGTCGCACTGAAGCAAAGGGCTTTGAATTAGTGACGTACGGATAAAACTTCTAAAGATGGACTCATCAGTGGAAAACTGGAGCATTCCTGAAACCAGCAGGCAACAAAATCAGTGATGTTATATTTGAACATTCTGGGAGTTTCCATTAACGCCATTATGTGCAATTATATTATGAACCTGAAGTAAGAGGAACAAAAGAAACATGCGGGGCTGTGGACTCTGCAGCCAAGTTCACTTTTAAATAACAGCAGTCTCAAGACGACTACGACTAATATTACAACAAGTTCACTGCAGTTTGTGACAGCAGTCATGAGAAATCGGACCGTGGAGCTGCTCGGACTGCCGACAGCCCACCAACATTTTGGAAGTGCCAGAAATCCTTCGGAGAGGCAGATCATTCAGGCAGTTAATGCGGCGTTGAACGTCAAGCGACGAGCGATCTGACAGAAACTCAGCCTGAAGTGTCTGCCCGACTCTCTTTTTATGTGTATTTTTCCTGTTGTATGAAAGGTGCTATACAAATAATGTGTGTGATTATTATTATTATTATTATTATTATTATTGTGGAAGATTGAGATTTATTGAGTCCTTACAGTTACACTCACAGATCCATTGATTTTAGCCTGCAAGCTTGTATTTCTAACAATAACACACTGTCTACAACTGGGTCAGTTCTCCTTCATTATCAAACAGAGCGAATCCTCACGGAGGACAGGCTGCGTTTGTGTTCACATGAAGCTGAAATTAAACTGCAGATCTCTCCGTTCTTTTTTTCATCTGACCGTCCAACTGACGGAGGAGGAGAGCGGAGCAGGACGACGCGGCGCTGAAGACAAACACGCCGGGAAAGACAAAAATAAATAAAGAAACGAAAAGAAATGAGAAGCTGTAATTACCCAGAGGGAAAGGTCAAGACGTTTGGGCTGGTTTTTATAATTAGCTTTATTTCTGAGAGCAGAACAAACAGAGCAGTCTTTTGTGAAATTGTGTTAGAAAGGTTACACAGACCTTTAGAGTTGGAGGATTAGCTGTTCACTTTAAGCTCTGACTGCTGTCTGCCCGGCAAACAGCAGAAACCAGAAACCTTCACGTCTCCTCTGGACACAGAGAAATAATACATTTCAGATGAGCCGACGAAGATTAGAAATGGGAACATTTAGAAGGTAAGATTATAATTAAAACCAATGAAGTCCAAGTCCAATGACTTGATGAATTCTTAGTGAAAGTAATTAAACTGATGAATTGACTGTAGGGTAAAGTACATTTTCTACAGTATATTGGAATTCCCATTTCATCATCACTCGCATTCACTGTTTTATTAGGTTGAGTGTAATTTTACTTTATGGATGGCTATAACTACAGGGTTGCATGTTGAGTTAAGGAACCTTTTCTGTGGTGTACGTTTCACAACAGAGTTACGTATAATGTGCTCCATACAGAAGTACCACACATATACAGTGGAAAACTTTTGATGAAAGCAAAGTAACATAATGTATTTGGAACGTCTAGCAGCTGAAGAGGTGGATCTTTTTCTCAGGAGTTGTTGGGGATGAAACAGAAAGTAAAAGGACTTGAATTCATCAGGTGGACACAAACAAGACTGAAAATGAAGGCCTGGCTCCCTCTACTATTGGCCACCATTTTAGATTTTATGGCGGTGCAGCTTTAAGGTGGTCTGAAAAAGTCATGCAAAATTAATTCCCCTTCTCCATTAATAACTCCCTTAACTAATTTTAAGATTGTCCGACGTTAATTAAAGAGAGCTTCATCTAAAAATAAGGTTGTTTTAAGTTATATGAGGCTTGTGAAGGGACGCGGTGTGCAGTGTAACTTTTAAGGTCACATATAATCTGGTTTGGGACTGAATGCTGCGTAAAAACAACAACTCCAAACTACAGAACAGCAGAATGTGATGAAATATTAAAATGTGACAAAAGTTCTCAGTTTGCTGCTCTGCCTGCAGTCAGGTGGTAAAGGGCATGTCAGGATTTAGTGGAGAACATTACAGTCTTAACACTGTTTCACACACACACACACTCAGTTTTCCACCCTTATTAATGAGCGAAGCCGCTGGCTGCTGTCAGGCCTCCATACACACCGTCACAACCAGACAGCAAGATAATCATTTTTCAACCTGCTGGCATAAGCATTAAAACTCTTGTCTAAACCCCCCCCCCCCTCCCCTCTCATTGTCTATCTCTCTCGCCCTCTCCCTCTCTCTGTCTCTTCAGATCTCTGGTTCTTATCGGTCCAGAAGCTCCAGCAGTGTCGAACCACACTGGAGCCTCTTATTAAGCGTGCTGGCGGCGGTGGAGCTATCAGACACGCCATCGCTTCTTCATCGCGCTCACCGAGCGGTGCGTTCAAAGACAGAAATGCATGCAAAAGAATTATATAAAAATAAAGATACCGTCTGTAGTTTCATCATCACTTCCCCATCTCGTCCTTACTTCTTCCTTTTTTCTTCTGCCACCACCGTCAGCAGGCCTCTTCTGACGGGGCGGCCACCCTCTTCTTGCTGAATCAGGGCTTTAAAAAAAAAAAAAAAAAAAAGCTTCCATCTTCAAACTCAAACTTTGAACAAAAGCTGACAGCGGCACGTTCAGAGCTGCACTTATCTCAGAGGGAGTTCAGGGGCACATTCTGTTTTTTTATTATTCTTATTATGGTGGAGCTCCACTGAGTCACACACAGCAAACTGCTGCTCCGTCACACCATTTTCCTTCCAGTTCTCATGGAATTTGTTGCTGTCACTATAATTACTCACTTCAATACCATTCATTTTTTTGAGGTTTGTTGTCTCAGACAGCTGCAACTAAACAGCTCTCAACAACATCGTGCGTTGGGTCAGGTTTGTTCCATAAAGCGTAAGGCTCAGGCCTGATTTGGGGTTCTCAAAGATAATTTACCTCCGTTCAGCACCCCCTACACTGACCTGGGCAGGCGGTACGTTCCAGTTAGGTGAGGCTGAGAAGGTAAAATGCCATTCATTGGAGGAAAGGGGAGGAAAGGAGCTGGCAGCTTGCTGTGAGGCTCATTAGCTTTTTGTTCTTTTTGCTTCAGCTTAATTTAGTTTTCTTTTCTATTAATAAATGCAACTTTCTTTGCACCGTCGACCTGCTTCCTCCACATCCCCTTTAAAGTTCTCCGCTGCCAAATCTGCTCTTTATATGGGGAGGAGCTTCCTTGTCCTGTCCACAGCCCACAATAGCCAACAAGAGTCCGTGTTGACAGGAAGCCCCTCTGTCCTCAGGAATGGTAAGAGGTTACCGTGTCCAGTCAGCTTAGCAAGTAGCAACACGAAGCATGAAGCTGTCCCATTAACCAGAACATGACCATGAGCCCCAGTTACATTTCTGATCTCCTCATTAGTCATTCCACTTCTCGATCACTCTTCTTCCTCCATCTATCAGATTTGTCTTCATATACCATCCCTGTCTCACGCTTAGGTCCGTCTCTCACTGTGCTGTCTTTTATATCGTAATCTGTAAGTTTTCTTTCTTTCTTTAATCAATCATTGTTATTCATTGTGTGTGTGAAGCACGTTGTAACTGTGTTTTAAAAGGTGTTTTATAAATAAACCTTTTCTTACTTTTGGGATTAGCCCCTGGCTTTTACCTGACAAACGGCGTCACATTCTTGGGGTTAGGGTCTTTTTGGTTTCGAGGAAGGAGGCAATCTTTTCTCCTGAAAATCAAAGAGCTGCTTTTCCAATGTTGTGACTGTTTCAAACTGTTTGACATCCTGCTGGTTAGTGTTTTAACTTGATTTGTTATCATTTCAATTTGATTTGATTTTGGGAAGCACAACAGCAGCGTTAGCTGAAACTTTCATTTCCATTACTGATGGAAAACGAAAGAACTGGAACATAAAACACAAACCAGTAAAACAACACAAACCCGTGGGGACGGAGAATAAAAATAGAAAAAAGGAAATAAAATCACACACACTGTGACGTCTGAAATAATTGTGTGTTTATAAAGATCCGTTTTATCAGATTCGACAGTGATTGTTTTCCCTGCTGACTCCTTTGAAACTTGGTTTATCCCTTTTCAGTCTCCCCTGTGTTTTTATTCTCACTTGATTTGTTCCTTATAATTTCTGTCATATACATGTAATATATAAACAATCTATTTTGATGTTTTCATTTCTTTCTTCAGTATTAGAACTCACAAAGTGCATAAAATGAAGAATACCGGGTGATTTCTCCGAGCTCAGCCTGTCAGTCAGTTTGTTAACACTGAGCCGTCACTCATTTCTTTCTTCGCTGAAGTGAAGAGACAGAAACTGACAAATGACACACGATAAAGGAATAAAAATCATCCAGTTTGTTTTGCTACCCTTCCCCCATCTGACCCACAGATTTCCACTTTGTCTTAATAGTTTAAATCTGTCAAATCTGCTTTCATTACTGAGCTTCCTAATAGTAAACCCAACGCCATAATGTCCATTTAAACGCCTTAAACACAGAAATGAGCAGCAGATTGTAGTTTATTTGGCTTAAATGATCACTGACGCCGCAGATGTTGCAGCTTAAATATCACGTAATGCAAATCTGAGTGTTTTAAAGTGTGATAAATAAACCAGCATCCATGTTACCACATTACCTTTTTAATAAATGAAATCTGCAGAAACCGGTGACTGTGAGGGACATTTTTTGATAAATTGTTCCATCAAAGTAATAATTTGACTCTGAAATTATAAATTCCCTCAAATGACTAATTTGCAAGATCAATATACTTGTTCGATTCCTTCAGTTTAAAAGTGTTCAAATAACGACGTCATTCTCAAACAACTTCTACTTGACTTACTTGCTGTGGAGGGCAAAAACCACCAGATGTTAAAGATGACACGACATCAGCCAAACCTGAAGTACATCCATGTTATCAAATCCAAATGTATTCGATACCTAAAGTATTGATAACCCTGTGTGAACAAAAGGAATCTGTTTCACAAACACACGTTTTTATGCACATTCTCAAAAAACAAAAAGTGGAAATGCCGAAAAATGGAGACGGATTTAACCAGAATTATCATTTTTATTCTGCACTGTTTTACGTTTGACTGACGCTCTTCTAACTACGTCGTCTCGGGACGCCCTCTCCTCACGGTAAAATGGCACCCGCCCGGAGCATTAGCGCCACCTACTGATGTTCTTTTGCTGATTTTTGGGAAAACAATTTGGTTAAAATGTGCACTACGTTTGGATGGACGCTTCAGTAGTGGCTTCAAAACATGAACGACCTTTAACCTCCCATCTCTGTTCTGCTCTCACTGACGAATGACGGTGTGAGTGTACAGGTGAAGCAGCAGAAGGATAAATATCTATAATTCATACGCAGCTACCTGTAGAAATGACTTCTGTTAAATGGATCTGCTGCGACCGAACACTATCGCTCCTTCCAATTACTCCACGTCAAATTAAACGGGCTGGTTTTCAGAGAGCATTAATGCATATTAATTAATCTGTCAGAAGCTGGAGGCAGAACGTCGCGGTGAGTATGAAGATGGTCGACTGCTGACGCCTCGATAGGAAATAGTAAAAACTCCTCGCTGTTTTTAATGATGAGCTATTTCTAGTTTATTACTGACTATTGTTTGCCATTAATTTTTAATCAACTGCTGCTGCTTCATCTGTGGCACGTCTTTTTTCCCCCACAGCGCTCCTGGCTCCTGGTGATTTCTATATTTTTCCTTACAGGGCAGCACACAGATGGAAATAAATAGTTATTTTTAGGGTATTTATTTTAGTGAACGTGGGTCTGAACAAGGCAAGATGGACAGAGGTCAACGGGACAGAGACACAATGACTTTTGATTATCATGTTGATGTAGTTCACTGCTGTTTTCATCAACTTTGAATTATTGGTCTGGTCTGTTTCCACTTCCTCTCATTCAATTCAATTTTATTTATATAGCGCCAAATCACAACTAAAGTCATCTCATGACACTTTACAAATAGAGCAGGTCTAGACCGACTCTGTCTAACGTTATTACAGAGACCAGCAGGTCCCACCGTGAGACGGCAGCAAGGAGAAACTGAACCAGACTCCAGGTGGGGGGGTTGGAGAGAGAGAGACAGACAGACAGACAGGCAGAGATGTATGGCAGCACTAGCAGTAGCCATAGCAGCTATAATTATAATAATAATGGAAATATGACTAATAATAGTAGTTACAGCTTTAATAATAACTGAGATATGATAAATAATAGCAATAACAGCTTTAATAGTAACAGAACTACGAGTAATAATGATACCTGTAGTGATGAGAGTCAGGCGGGCCCATGGCGGCAGCATTTCCATCCATTCCCGTCCACATCGTCAAAGTGGTGATGTTGCTCGGGTGGTAACGTGTTATTAAGTGTCCGTGTCCTCCACGATGTCTCAGGTCATCAGCCCTCGGACTAGACCTCAAGCTCAGATCTAAGGGGGCCGAGCCTTCGGTAGCATGGCCCCTAAACTTTGAAACTACTTTGTTTATTTTGAACAGCTGACTCAGTTAATGTTTTAATATCTTGACTCATTTTGGCTGTAATTTATTTTATTGTAATGATTGCATCTATTTTGTAACTCATCTTTTTGCTATTGTAACGTTTAAATGTGTTGATTTTCTCATCACTTTATGTATCTTAGGGATCCTTTCTACTGTAAATGTCTGCTGTAACACTGCAGGAGCTGCTGTGTGACTTCCTTTAAACATCTTCTCAAACATGGTTTTTTATACACTTGAATCACTGAGAAACTTCCGCGAACACCTGATCTGTGAGCCGGAGCAGGTGACAGGTGAGCTTGTGTGGCGACGACAGTCCGGCTTACACTGTTGTGTGTTTGTGTGTGTTCACTGGAAGCTTTCCCTCGTTAATCCAATTTCCATTTTCCTGTCGCTAATCTGCTTTACAGAAGAAAACAAGTCTGTTCCTCCCTCTGTAGCCAGCAGCCCCCCCCCTCTCTCTCTCTCTCTGTGTAGTTCATATAAAGTGAGGTCATTTTATAAACAGATCAATTCAATTCATTGAAAAATAACTGATAATGATGGAGCCAGTCTTTAATGCAGCTGGAGTTTCTGACTTCCTGCTGTGATCTCTGTATGGATGACAACATTTACAGATACTAGATAATCATCCAGTTTTGTTTCTGGCTGCTTCCATCTGCCTCCATCACAGGGACCAACCAGAGACATCCAGCTCCTGGAAGAAGATATTAGTTATAACCCATAGTGCTCTGTGCTTTATCTATAGATTACCTTTTATCTATCAATCTATTGAATACATCTATCTATCTATCTATTGGATGATCTAACAATGTCTCCAACAAAAAGTTGATCAATCTGTGTCTGTCTGAGAGTGAATGCGTCAGACTCGGTACTTGTTTTAAGGTTAAGGTGGCCTTTAAAGTCCCAAGAACAAAACACACACACACACACGAAAGCCATTACAGCTGCATTACTGTAAGAGCCTTTTAAGAACGTGGCAGATCTCATTTAGAGAGCTGCGTTCAGGAAGAATCTCTCCGTCCACCAGACACTCACCATCATTTCTTTTACCTTCTACTCTTACACTCATCCATATGCAGGGGGGTCAGGAGCGGACGACACACCAGAAAGGAAGGAGGGAGCGTTGATGGATGGACGAGACTGAGAGAAGTTCAGTACCCATTTAAACAATATAAAGAGAAAATAGTTTGAAAAGCTGAAGTTCACCTGCAGTATAACAGAAGGGAGAGAGAGAGTTGTTCTCCAGGAGGTCTGAAGCCCGTCTGGCTGTCTGATTGGTCCCGTGGGTCTGTCAATCAAGCCTGTGAAGTCAGGTGTGACCACCCTTCTTGCTTCGTGATTGACAGAAGGTTCTGCCAATTAGAGTCCAAAACACACACACACACACACACACGCTCAGTCGCTGTCTGGTGTTTCTGCAGCTGCCGAGCTGTCTGCTCTCTGCTTGTAAATGTCGCGTCCGGGGAGCTCTCCTGGTCGCCATGACGCCCTGACCTGACCTGAAGACACTGATGGTTGCCGTGGACACAGCTTCAGTCTCCACCATGCTCCTCATTTAATTACTCTAACATACAAGGAAGAGGAGCGACTCAACAGGCTAATTATGCACACAGATGCTGGAGCGTGTGTGTGAACAGAGTGTGAACAGTGTTCTATAACTTCTTGGATTTTGGTAATGTGTTTATATTTAAACGCGACACGACTGTAATCGCATATGGCGGGGGCTAACGCTCCATCTCTGCAACCCTAGGCGAGTTATCACAGTGACAACTGGGTTGTTTTGTTCTCAGACTTTCTTCTGCCAACCTTTTCTTCTCCAGAGGAATCAAGACGCTTCATACAAACTAGGAACAGCTAAATATAAGCAGTTACTATCAACAGCTACAGCCATGATGGTGTTAAGCACAGCGGTGCTTCCCTGCCGTGATGGTGGAGCAGGAGGAAAAGTCGGGGACTCACCAAAGTGTTAACACTTCTTCCTCAATGTGTTTACCAAATCTGACAATCCAACAGTAAAAACCACAAATGTGGCGCTACAGGAAAAGTCAGGGGATTATCAAAGTCAGTACAATACATTTTCTACACCTTTTCTGCAGAGAAAGAAACCGTTCCCTGCTTCACGTGACCATGGTGGTTTCACATTGGTCCCAGTTGGACTGTGTGCAGTCACAACTCTGACAGGAAGAGAATTTGTGCACACAGGTCACGAGGACATCATTAATGTCATTATTGCAATGTAAGAAAACAGAGTGCCTCACTTAAGCCTGAGCATAGAAAAACATTTAAGACTACATTGAAAGCCATCGTTTCTTCCAAGGACAGAGGAAGAGGAGTACTTGTATTCAATTTTTAACTGCTCAATCGCTTAAAAATAGCCCAACTGAGCCGAAAACCGCTGCTTCTAATCCATGTTGGATTAAAAATTGAGTTTTAAAGTGCATTTGTGACCATGACTACGTTTCAGTGACAAGCAGGTCCAAACTGCATGTTGAAATGCAGTCATTTAACAGTTAAAGTAACCCGCACAATAAAAACTTAAGTACGCAGTTTTTTAAACTTCAAATCACCAATCAATGCTCACTGTTTGCATAATGGCATTAACACCTCCAGTGCATTTAATTTGAAACCAGTCATTCTCATCTCATGCTCACAACTGTTAAAATGCAGTTATCACTGCTACTATCGGATTGTTGTTCCTGCGTGTTGCTCAGTTAAACTGATTATTCATGGAGGCAGATGAGCGGATCGGAGCGGCCACCAGAAGAATCCTCCGCAGCACTTATTTCACCTGTCAGTATTTAAAGACTGCTGCCACTCTTTTCCTCTTCACCTTCTTTTCTTTTCCTGCGACGTGTCAAAATTGTTCAAACCCGCCAAGAGATTTTTCTGAGGAGCTCTGCGCTACAATTTACCTTGTCGCAATCTTGAAATAAAACTGCCTGGAGCCTTTTGTCTTTCCCTTTGAATGATAGTGAATAATCACAGGCTCCTGATTTTTAAAAAAAAAAGCCTTCCAATCAAGGCTGACTTCTACTGATGGCAGGTTGACAGGCTGAATGTGCAGCAGCTGAAGAAAATCCAGTTCTGATGAATTAAGCTTCTCTCTGTGCTTTCATGCCTCTTTTTCATGTCGGGTTTCTGTCCACGTCAGCCCACGTCGTTTAATTGCAGCTTCTTCTCTGCGCTCTGAGCTGCTTTTAACTGTTGAGCCTCAAGTTTAAACGCATATACAGCTGACATGTGACTACATTACAAGGACGTACCTTTATAAACCCGAGTGGAAGAACCCATTAAGATCGCAACAGCTTCTTCTCTCCTTGAATGAAGTTTTTTCTTCAGTGCCAACATGCTTTATACGTGGCTTATAAACTATATACTGTGACTCACACTTCAATCACCTCTTGATGTGCACACATAACTTATAAAAAATACAGCGTCCCTTAATCCTTACCAGCGTGAGGGAAGACAGGTTACTTATGTAAACCCCAAAGAAATGATTTAATCCTTCAACGATGAAGGAAGAGGAACGTGAAACCCTTGATGTTGCTTACAGTCTACATCAAGAGTTTCACATTCCTCTGTTAAAGATCAACTGACTCATTAAAAAGTTGTTGTTTATTTTACACTCTGATAGTATTCAAAATCGATTATGCAGAAAAATGCATTGGACCAGTGTCTTTGTCCCTTCGACTGGCCGCATGAGGCCTGCAGCAGAGGCAGCTAGTCGCCACAGCTAATGCAGAAATAGACGACGCTCATTGCGATCAATGAACCTCATGTCAATATGGACGAGGGGTCAGGTGCCGCACGTGTTATATATATATATATACAGAAGTGGAGATGGCTGCTGATACATTTGGACATGAGAGTGTTATGAAGAGTGCCAGCCGACAGAAAAGAACTCTCATATGGAGCAAAGGGGAAACCTGCGACTACGACTGGTTGTTGGAGACACACAATTAAAACATACTGCGTCTTTGATGTTTGCAGAGAGCAGTCGAGGAGCCAAAGCAGGATTTCATTGAACTGTTTAACCGGAAGCAGACCACTGCCAACGGTCGACAGTCTGAAAGGGATCAACCTGATGACTTCGATCTCAATGCCTGGCCTCAGTGCCCCGGACAGACAGCCCCCAATATGGCTCTTCTTTCTCCTGTTGGTCATGGACCTTCTGCCTCAAACAGTGGCCCCCACCAAAGCCCAGGAGTAGGCTCTTCTTCTGAACTTCGTGTTCCTATTCCCGTTTTGATAGTGAACTCAACTAAACATGCAGATTTATCAACTTTGATAGCAATTACTCATCAGCCACAGTGAACTTTAAATTGGCAGAGAATGCTTTAACACGTTAAATTTAGCCTTATTAAATGGCAGGCAAAACATTTTTAATGAATTGTTTAATTATCAAGCACAATCTTGATTTTTTTGTTTTTAACTGAAACTTGGATCGACCAAGATGATAGCAGGTTTATTGAGCCCCCCCCCCCTCCCCCCGCAAACTTTATTGATGACTTTGCTGAACTGATGTTTATAATCTATGCATTGACTTTGACTGTGTGGTTATTGTTGGTGATTTTAAGGTTCATGTTGACTACCTCCGGGACAGCAGCACTCTGGACTGGCAAGCAAGCAAAACTCTGTTTTAGTGAGTGATGTCAGTCTTTGTGATCATACACGTGTTTTCTTTGAGATGGATATCTCATCAGAGTTCATCAGAAAATCACTGGAAACACTAGTGAATTATTCTTCCACACCCTCGTGGGTCTCAGTCAATGATCTATAAATGTCAGTTCTAACATTACAAATGGGATTGATGCCATTGACCCCACTAAGGTAAAGGTGGTCCCTGGTGAGAAAATATCACCATGGAAAAATGGCAGACTGGTAAAACGTTGAGTGTCGAGGAGCTGAATGCAGGTAGAAGTGAGAGATGCAAGGCGGTCCTTCTTCTGGGACATAATGGACAAAAACAACAGTAATGCATATGCCTCAACAGGCCCACAAACCCTCCTGTGTTAGCAGCATCTCAACTTCTATCCTTCTTTACTGACTGAATGTAGGACATTAGACAACCTGTCAGTTCCTTAATATCAGGTATGTGTTCTGCATTGCGTCCGCTTAAAACCAATGCGATTAGCGTGACACACTTCGATCCCACCAACCACATAACCTTGGAGGAAATTGTGCAAGATTTGAAAATTCTCCTCCTGCTGCCTCGATATTCTGCCTACATGCTTTCACAAAACTGTTTTAACTGGGTGGCTTCAGGCATTAGTCAACACTTCCCTACTCTCAGGCTATTTCCCACAAGCCCTGAAAACTGCAGTTATTAAGCCACTCTTAACAGAGACCAATCTAGACAACTCACTAATGAACAACTATAGGCCATGTCCAAGCTCCCATTCTTTCTTTCAAGTAAAATGCTTGAAAAGGCTGTTTTTCAACAACTGAACACCTTCTTGGCCCTGAACAACTGGCCACACCACAGCACTGAGACTGCTCTTGTTAAGATATTGAATGACATCCATGGGACATCGCACTAGCACAAAATATCGTAATCAATCATAATTATGCAGACGATACACAGATTTATAAAACAAAATAGTGACTATGGTCCCGTACAAGTACATCGAACAAATTGGATGTGCCAAAAGTGTGCATTCCAGGACTCAGACAACAATATATTGGGAATCAAAGGACGTATGTCTCAGCAGGGAGGACCCACTGAGCAGTTATGTTAGCTTAGCACTCAGAAAGTGGAAGCTAGTTAGCTTAGCTTGATACTTTTGGTTCACGTTATTTCAACATGTTATTAATGAGCATTTTCTGAAAATGTGTTTAAAATGTGTATTCAGTGTTTGGATGCAGGTAACACCAATAAAATGTGAAATTCAGGAACCTTTAAAACAAATTCGCTTTAACTGGAATGTGTGTCCACATGCTGTATGTGCCTGCTACATGCCATTCACATTGTATTCCCCACTGACGTCAAGCATGTGGATGAGTTGGACAACGAAGACGCCAAGGTGCTGCTTTGTCTCGGATCCATGGACGAACACTGCAGATTGCGGGAAAAAGGACACAAAGAGGTTGTGAAGTTTCGAGCGCTTTCTCGTTCAGAGTTGAGTGGTTTTAAAAGGCGGAGCGACTGTTCTTCACGAGATAGAAATGGGAAGAAAAACAATATTCTTCCAAAATACATTTTCACATAAATACTCTGCATGTAGAGAATATTTCAGTCTTTAGGGGCCTCTTCATTAAAGCTCATTGAGATACTATTGATTGCCGTGTTGTTCAATAGTAGGTCTCTTATTAGCTCAATGGTTGGATAATATTACAATTGATTATTTTGACATTTACTTCATTGATTAGCTGTTGTGTGGGTTATATTGATTACTCTGAGTCCCTATTAATTACCTTCTTGAGACTCTCAGTTTTTTTTGTCACCATCAGTTGGGTTCAGGGTCCAGACTTCATTTAGATCTTACTTCATTCAGGACAGATGCTGTAGCATCTATCTACTTGACTTAAATCCTTGAAATTTAAAACAAATACAAAAGGCATGTTTTGTCACATTTGCGTCGTGGGATCTAGCAACACAGAAAATTCTGCTTTGTGTGCCAAGACTGTCTGATATCTGCCTCTTTCCACCAAAGAAATAGTCATAAAAACATCATATATTGATGTTTTTATTATTACATCCTAGTACATACTGGTAAGTGAGCTTACTGTCGCCCACTATTAATTACAGCCCAGATGAAACATGAGACATTTTAAGTAGTTTGCAACTGTCTGCATTAATGATAAAATTACAAATACATTACTGCTATTATTAATTATAATAATAATACTATTACATAACTTGATGCTGAAAGTCACATAATTGTTTTCACTGAATATCCTTGTATACAGAACCAGCCTCTGTTATTTGCCACTGGCCAACGTGCCATTCAGAACAATGCACTTGATTACCAAATATATTTTATTTCCCATCTGATGAAGATGAAGATCAAAATCCAGTGTCCAGTACCGTGCTGCATCCAAATAATGGATCTGATTGAGACGACACCATGACATGAAGCAAAAGAGTGTTCCTTGTCTTTTATCTGTAAAAATCTACATTCGTTCATTTTAAAAGCTTCTACTGTCTCATTTTATTCTCCAGTCGCGCAGCAGCTGACAGTCGTGAATGACAAATTCTATCCACGCTGGTGATTGGTCAGGAGGCAGACAGGGGGCGGAGTCAGACGTCTTAATCTGTCTCTCCATTACTCATATTTACTGTCAAAATCATTTAACTAATGCTGTTTACTCAGGAGAGATTAAGAAACTCTGCAACCTCCCTGCACAAACACTGTGTGTGTGTGTGTGTGTGTGTGTTTCCCTTTCAGATCGTCGTGTCTACAGGATGAAAACTCCTGCATTTAATGACTTTAGAATATTTCCCTCAAACAGCAGGATGAAAGCTTCAGTCCTCAAACTTTACGGATTTTCCCGCATCTTTTTCTCTCAGTCATAACAGTAGTTTTCGGTCTTTTTGACGGAATGAAAATCAACTTCAAACTCGCAGATCATCCGTCAAAGTCTGATTATATTTTGTAGGCTTTTAAAATCAATTTGCAATTACAACTTCATTCAGTTCTGTCTTTCTTTCTTCCACTGCTGCTCTTTCTACAAGCAACAGCAGTTCATAGTATAGTTATTTTAATAACCATAATTAAGTCAATTTAATTTACACAACAGGGCCAGATGCATGTGAGCACACAAATAGAGCTCAAACATAAAAGGGGAACTGTCCGCCGTGGGTCTGAATATGTGAGTTTTGGGCTGTTTGTCAGACAGAAGAAGCCTCGCCTCGTTACCATGAGCACACCACAGTATGTTAATAGCGGTGACCACGTACCTCCAAAACATCTCCAATGTCAAACATCGGCCGTATTTGTTACAAACCCAGAAAATGCAAAATTACATACTAAAAATCCAAAATAACGGCAGTACAATGAAGTCAATAAATTAAAAGCAAAACACATTCAGTTTTGCCTCTGTAGTGTCAAAATGCTGTCCCCTCTGACCTTTGACCTCCCGGCTCCTTGATATGCAGCAGATGTCGGGCTGGAAGCTGATCCTCCTTCACATCAGCAGCGCCTTCTCTCCTGCCTCCTGCTGTAATGTGAATCTGGGCAGCGCTCCTCTCCAGCAGTGAATTATGACGGTGGATAGCGGTGGGAGGGTCTGGCTTTGATTTCCTCTCTTTTCATGCCCGGCTGCCTGTCACCTTCTCTTCTCCTTTAAAGCCGTGCAGGACAGGAGTTTGGCAACTTTCAACATGAAGTGGAGAAAAAATAAATAAGAGCGAAAGGAGAAGAGGGAAGATGAGGGAGCGTGTGCGGCGGATCAAAGCCACCTGGGACGGAGAGATAGAATTTAAGTCAGCCGCTAACAAATGATGTACACAGCTAACGTGTGCCAGGAGAAAGAGACGGAGACGAACTCTCGACGAGGGACGAAAACAAACCGGCTATCAGGGATTAGAGCGAGGAGCTGAGCCTTTCAACAACTTCCTTTCAGCTTCCGAAAAGAGGAAGAACACAAAAGAGGAGAAACTGCGCTTTGGATGCTGGAGGAGTCGGCCGTCTTGTAAACGGTGAGTCGGCGGTTGGAAGACCTGCTGCAGCCGCTGTGTGTCCGTCAGAAATCACACGCGGTGCTGAGGTGTCCACGAGCACAGATAACTGAGTATCTTATCATTATCTTACTGCACTGAGCACCTCGTCATTTTAACAAAAGCTGTTCTTTACTCACAGGAGCCGGAGTTATTCAGTTAAAACTAAAATTCATGGGTTTGTTATTTGGTTATCTGGATGTGTTTGGCAGTTGTTCCAAACCAGAATAAATATCACTTTATTATTCATTTATCATTCAAAGCTTGTTTGCTTACATGTAGACAAGTTTTACATTCGCTTAGCATGCTTATTAATTAATTAATTAATTAAAAGTGCCCCAATTGAACACTGTCTCTTACATAATGAGGAATTAACGGACCTGTAAAATTAAGAGTTATTCAATATTTTTGATTAATGAATCAAACACCAAGCCTGCCTCCTCAGCCTTTATTTTTTTTTAGCTCATTAAGACTGCACATATATTAGAATTGCAGCCAATAGTCATTTTCTTTATTAACCGATCTCTGACACAAATATTTACAATTAATCAGTTGAATGTTGAGTCTATAAAATGTCACAAAATAAGTAAAGATGCCAAACACAATTACCAAGACGCCAAGGTGACGTCTTTAAATGGTCTGTTTTGTCAAACTAACAGTTGGAAGATATTTAATTTACGGTGATGTACAACAGAAATAGCAGCAAATCCTCCATCCATCCATAGAAAACACATTTATAGAACGTGTTGCTGACTAATCGATCTATTAATTCATTTTTCTTAGGAGTTGGTGGAGACCAAACCAGAGCCAAAAGAGAGTGAATATTGGACTTACATCCATCAGGTGGACACAAACACGACTCCAACAGGATGATCATGCTGCTCTGCATCTGCAGGGTTTGGAAATAGGTGGCTGTTTGCTAACACGTTAGCCAGAACAACTTGTTGAGCTGATGGTATTTCGGGGGCTGTGATTCTGTCTGTCTGTGTTTGTTTTGTAGTTTTTTCTGCCCCCTAGTGGCCAAAAGCTTTGAAATGTGTTATAATTTTAATCAGAAGTACAGTTTATTTTTACGCTTCAGCAGTCCAAATGGCTCTGAATAGAATAACGAAGCTGATGCCAACACCCCCACACACACTCACACACACACACTTTTGCTCTGTATAATTGCTTTCTTGAGGAGGTGACAGTAGTGAGCAAACAGCATTACTGTGGCGTGACGTCGCAGTAACATATTTTGATCATTAAAAGTCCTGCTGTAGTATTTTGCGTAACGCTCGGCCGCAGAGTCGTCTCCTCTGACAGCCGCTAATTGAAACTGGCCAATTACGTGCG
Organism: Enoplosus armatus; assembly: GCF_043641665.1. Classification (NCBI taxonomy): domain Eukaryota; kingdom Metazoa; phylum Chordata; class Actinopteri; order Centrarchiformes; family Enoplosidae; genus Enoplosus; species Enoplosus armatus. The sequence continues at coordinate 23,887,017 of NC_092189.1, read as the reverse complement.
GAGGAAGGCCGGCAATTTGTAAAGCAGACAGCCGCTGATTTAAGGCGAGTATCAGTGGGCCTTCGTCTGCCCTCCGCTGAGGCTTTAATGAATATTCAGTCCTCAAACCGCCTGACTGCAGCTCCTCTGCGGACACAAACTCTCTGAGAGAAAATCAAACAGTTCAAACAAGTTTCTGATGCAACAGGACACACACACACACACACACACACACACTGTCAGATGGCACATTAATTAACTGATTGAAAAGTCTTTCAGCAAAATGAATAAAAACTATTACTAATCAATTAAATATCAACATATTGCTGCGAGTGGTGAGTAATGGGGTCACAGCATGAAGTGGCAGTTTGACTGTTGAAGGCCTTCAGGTAGAACAAGGTGTAAAAACTGAAAATGTCATGGAAATGAATGTGGCTCTTTGCTAGCTGCCACCTTCAGACTATAAACACTGCCCACCCACAGCTGCCATCAGCCTCATTGGCTTCAATGTAGTGCTTAAAGGTACGCTTTGGAGTTTTTCACCACATTTAGCACTATGGAGAAAACCGTGTTTTCAAACCGTTTCGTTTGTTCTTGCGTCCTCGTTTGTTCTTGACACACATGCATGTGGGTGGCGAAACACATCCCAGTCAATGGTTTCACACTTCCACTCATCAACAGGGGGCAGTAACGCACCAAGAAGCACAGCGATGTGCCAAAAAAGTCAGTGAAGAAGAAGACAGCTTGCGACTTAACGTGGATGTAAACAAAACAGGCTTCAAACGTTTAATATGTTGGCTTTGCAAATGTTTTTCGACGAAGGAAATACATCCATCATGTTAGTTAGACCTCAAGGATACACAAGAAGTATGGAAAACGCTGAATTGGGTTTATGTTGTTCTCACAGCCTGAGCTATAAATACAATAAAGCTATATGAATATGACGTGTACAGAACATATTACACACATGCGTCACGTTGTACCCCTTTCTATGCAACATGTAAAGTATCTGTGAATCAACTTTTCTGCCTTGTGTTTGTATCCTATTGGTCTTATTGGAATGAATTGATTTAGCTCATTTTTTAAATATTCAAAGGCCAACATGCAGCAACACGATATCACAGTTAAAGTCAAGTCATCCGCTGCGGATGTCATCACAGTCTTCTGCGGACGTGAGAAAAGGTGAGAAGATGACGAGGACGAAGAGGGAGGAAGAAGAGCCGAGAGGTGAGGGTGAAGGAAAGGGAGGAGAGAGAGAGAACAGTGAGAAGAACAAGAGCGAGGCGTACGAGGTGTCATGTGTTTCATGATGTGTTTTATTTTGTTGTGTTGCCATGGTAACGCCACTAATTGAGCCGACCACTTAACAAAGAAGGACAAATGATCAAAGATGGATGAAATATGTGGAGATTTTTAATAATGAATGCAGCTGTTAAAATAGTGTTAATGGTGGGCTGTGTGTGTGTGTGTGTGTGTGTGTGTGTCTGTTACACGCCTGACATGATTAGCTTAGCTTAGCACAAAGACTGGAAACAGGGGGACACTGCTAGCCTAGCTCCATCCAAAGTAAAAAGAAACACAGCTTCCAACAGCTGTCTGATTTACAGTTTGTCTTTGAATGTCTTCCTTTCCTCTCTTCTTCCATTTTGTTTCCCTCCTTTCTTTTCTCTCTGCACCTTCTTCTTCTCTTGTCCTGTAGTCTCATTCTTCTCTGCCCTCCTTCTTCCTCTTTTCTTCCCTTCTCCTCCTCCACCCTTCTTTCTTACTTTCGCCCTGCTGTTTCTCCACGTCCTGCTGAGTCAGCTCTCACGCACATTTTCTTCAGAAAGCAGCCTTTTGCCTTTTATCAGTTTCCTCTATCACGCTCTGAAACAATTTTCTCCTCTGTATTGTTGCATGAGCTGGCCGTCTCCTTGGAGTCTTGTGTCTGTTCGTCACTGAAACTCGGGGACAGATGAGTCATTAGTCTTCCTGTAGGTTTTTGCTGCAGACTGAATTGCGTCTTTGTTCCTATAAATCTAATAAAGAGCCTGATTGCTTTTGCTAATCATCCTGTGTCTTCCTGCTGCTGCTTATTGCTGCCATTAATTTCTGAGATAACTGGCCCTCTGCTGGAGCACAGAGCCACCGATAACAACACTGTGTGTGTGTGTGTGTGTGTAAACTAAATGGGGGGTGTTCCTCAGTGTGTGTGTGTGTTTTAACAGATATTATTTTTTCCTAGTAGAATAAACGAGCTGCACTCTCTTTGTTTCCGCTGTCCTCAAGTGTCTCCACCCTCCTCTCGGTGGGCTCACCCTGCCCACCCCCCCCCCGAGATTCATTCTAATGCACTACGCTTCCTTGCGTGACTTTAAATAAAGTGAAGTTGAGAAATGTCCCTTTAGCTGCGTCCCACTTCAGGGGCTGCATCCTTCAAAGGACTCTGCACAAAAAGCCCTTCAGAAGACCTGAAAACTGATTAGCTATAAACGTTCAGCAGGCCGAGGTGCAACACAAGACCATGAAGGCATCTTATCTAGAGAGCTAATGCAGATTGTTGTCAGTGTGACTATCTGCCTGTAATAGAACAGTGTTTAAAATCAGGCAACATTATGAAACCGTGACAAAAATATCACATTTTAATTTCTCTGTTTTGGGTACAGATTTCTCACCAAGCACAGGACATAACGTTCGGAAAGCAGCATTTCAGTTGGATTTTAAGCGAAAGCAGCAGTGGAAACAGCAACACTATCATTCATCTGGAGACCTGATGAATGCAAGTCCTATATTTTCTTTCTGTGAGCTCTGTTGTTGGTCTCCACCACCTCCTGAGGGGAATGTCGGTCTCTTTAGCTGCTAAATGCTCCGTTCTGTTCAGCAGCTCGTGTGCAGTTGTTTTTTTACAGCCTTTTTCTTTTAAAGCAGCGCTGAGAGTGAGGCTCCATAAAGCCGAGCAGAGCTGATAATTCTCACTGCGAGCGACACCTCACATTATCACATCATCGTCGCATTGATATTTAATACACATTATAAAAATAGCAATTATAGCTGTATAAAGTATATGTTTTACTGTATTAGAGAAGTGTTATTCTTGATTTATAAGTATTCAAACTAACCAGTAACTACAACTGAATAAATGTAGTGGCTTAAAAAGTATAGATTTACCTCTGAAACTAGTAGAGAAAGAGTAGAAAGTATACAATGAAGTCAAGTTCCTCCAAACTATGTGTTCAAGTAGTTAGTAAAGTAGTGGAGTAAAAGTCTCAGCTGACGACAGTTCGCTCCCTCTTCGTGTTATTCCTGGCATTTTGTATACAAAGACGTTCTTTCCCTGAATGCAGAAGAAATCCTCCCTCATTACCAGAATCTCTGGTGAATTGAAATGAGCAGCCTTCTGCGACCCGGTCTCTTCGGCGTCTCCACCTCGTCCAGCAGCAGGACGTCCGGGCTGAATCTCCATACAGCAGCACTTCCTTTACTCCACTCCGCTAATTAGCCGGAGTCACAGCGTGCCGAGCTGTCTCCGGGGTTTTATTTTGTTATGTTTTTCCTTCCATCTCTTCTGTGTGACAGTCTGTGTTTTTATTTCTCTCTGTTTTTTAATGAGATTTCTGCTTTTTTTCGTCGCAAGCCGATTCCTCCTATTCATTTCCCTTCTCTTTTCTTCTTCTGTCATTTTTTTTTTGCAGAAGGGGCAGCATGGAAAGCGTTCACGCTCTCTGATAACCTGAATGAAAATGTATTGATCTATCCAGAACCAGATGCAGTCCTGTCACCAGAGGATTGCGACCAATGGAAAAGACCTCTGCTGAACATAATTACAGTAGTGAGTGTGTGGTCTCATACAGAGGAAATTAAATAGAGCTGGAGGGTACATCCAAACACGTTGGAATATAATTGTACTCTGTTAAAAAGCCCATTAATCTCTAGTGTATTGATTCTTCCTTGTGCTAATGGACAGTATTGTCTCTCTGCTCTCTAAATGACGCATCAACAAATACAGGACGTGGCTCTCAAACGCTTTTGTTTGAAGCCTAATTGGTCACAATGAGGGTTTAGCCATTTAACACGACACATCAAAGACTGTCCTTTAAATCCAGTCCAGGTGGAAGTGAGGGGAGGCCCAGTGGGCAGGTGAGGCGGGCCGTCGCTGCTGTATTGAGTGATGTGTTGTGCACCTACAGCACTCGCCAGTCATTACTCAGATTCACTTGATAAAACGGTCCAACTGGAATTAAAGCGCGACATCATATCGATCTCCTTTGCAACTTGAGTCCTGTGAGGAAAAATTAAAAACAAATTTACATTTTATTGGTTTCATGCCAGCGCCCTTTTGTCTGAGTGTGTACCAGGAGGTGAGCCTCTGGGCACATAGACACATAGACAGAGAACGTCTTTGCTTATGATCAATACAAACATTTTATATTTACATAAAGCTGTACCTGTCACCCTTCTATCATCAGCGTGACAGTGACTCTGACAACACGGCACAGACTGGAAATAACAGGGAGAAAGCAAATATGTGCTAATGTCTGATCAGCCTGTAGGGAGCAAATGCAGCATTGTACAGTAGCACCATGGTGTACAAGCAGCAAGAGTAGCCTCGTGAATGCACACCAACGACATATATTTTAAGGAGATATGTTTTCACCACACTTCCACACCAAAGACCAAGTGTAGTCTCTTCATCATACGTAGAGGTGCAAGCTCTCATCCCAAAGCGCTGGAGGTTACAATCTGATGAAGCCAGCAGAAGGAAGCAAAAAGGAAGAGGCCACCATGCCAGACCCTCTCCAAGCCTTGAGAACCTGAGATTCTGTCTATGAAAGTGCGACAGGAGCCCAGAACCCACCAAGAACATGCTTGACTTCCTGCTGAGAATACAGAAGCAACTCTCACTGTGGTTATATGGCCTGCAGTCACGGCTCCCGAGAGACACGGTCAGTGGTCTCCAGACCAGCAGAGCACATGGAGACTGGATGGGCCATCCTGGCTGAAGTAAAAGGCTGCTCCACCATTCCTCCATCAGGACAAAATCCACACTGTTTTTTATTTTTCTGTCCTCTGTTATTGCTCCAGTTTTAGTTGCATATGGACAGTTTGTAGTGGATAAGTTTGAATGATGGTATCTGTCAGGTGTTGCGCTGCTGGGTCGATGGAGTCAGTACATTATTACCAATTTGCTAAATGAGAACTGGTTGATTCGGGACATTAAATGGGAATAAATGCTGCATTAGTTTGTGGTCGTAGGTGGACGTCCAGGGCAGGAGATGTGTCATTATTGACCTGTGTGCTGTTCAGCTATAAAGGTGCAAAAACACTTCAGCAGAGGCAAATATTTGACAAATATCCTCAAATCTGAATACAGAAGTGTTTTTGGCAGTGTACTCTTTTAAAATCATGTTGACTGTTGACTGTGTGGGCAGCCATGTTTGAGAAAACATGCCTGACCTTCTCAGCAGGAACACAAAGGGTTGTTTTCCTCATCAGAAGCAGCAGAATTAACTTCCTGGAAAATCTTTAATGGTGACCTCAAGTGGGCGTAAATAAAAACAAACAAAACCATCCACACGTTCGCTTGTTCGCTGCTGAACGCGTCTTCTTCTGTGGTCTGTAGCTGTCGCAGCAGACACAGACACAGCACTTCTGTTACTGAGGAGCTCTTTGACCCACAGACACAGATTCATGATGATATTATGGAGCTTTACTCCTCAGCAACACACATCACAGGAAGTGTATGTAGGAAAGACACTCTTTTCTTCTTCTTCTTGTTTTTATTTACATGAGCAGAAGAATAACTCCCCTTTTCTTTCCCTTGTTCTTTCTTTTCTTTTCCTATGTCCTCCTGTCCTTCCCTACCTTTTCTACATCCTCCCTTTCCTTGTTTCTGCACTTGTCTACGTCCTCTTTCCTCCATCTTGACAGTCCTCACACCACTCACAACCTCCATCGTTACATCTTTCTTTCTTCCTTTCCTATCTCACCCCCTCCCATTCTTTCCTGTCTCTCGTTCCTTTCCAATCTTTCCTTTACAGTTTTTGTTTTGCAGACATTTTGGTGCAAAGTGACGTACAAATGAGGTACAATCCATCATTTTCATACGTCCTACTTTCCTTCCCTGTCTTCTTTTTTCTCACCTAGCTTCCTTCCTTTCCTTCCCCCTCTCTAACCTTCAGGCCCAGCCTTATAATGATCACAGTATATTCAATTTCCTACATACAGTTTGGTTTGTATACTGAGCGGTGACATGAACATGTTAATAAAAGACATTTCATTAAATTAATTTCACTTCTGTTCTGTTCCAAGTTGCCAATCAGTGCCTTTAACAGATCAAAGAGTATAAAAATGCTAATTTACACGAGTGATTAACAGAAAGGAAACCTGGATCAGTCGCTTCGGTTCAACTCGTCCTTACAGTTTCTCTTTCCTCCTCCGAGCGTCTGTCTCCATCATCACCCCCCGCCGCCGCCATCGCTCATCAATAACACAACTCCCAGCGATCGATCGCCGCCCACTTAAAAAGTCAACAGCCAATTGACACAGTGGTTGTGTTTTTCAAGGTGCGGCCGCCGGTCCAATCAGAGCTGAGTGTGTAATCCATCTCATCTGCTGTCGCCTTCGGCTCTCCATCGCACCACAGGAACAAGGAGGAAGTAGACTTTAAAAGCCGCCTCTCATATTTCCTGCTCTCTCGTCCGTCTCCAGGTTGTTGTCGTGATAGTTTTCATCTATACCAATCTCTGCTGCGACGCCTCCAATCTAACAATCTGTGGGTGGAGGTTTTATTTGGACTATTTCACACACAATAACGTCAAACTACTTTTTGTCCCCTCTCGTCTAGATATTTATTCGATTCAGATTTTGTTCTTGTCACCCGCTGGATGGTTGTTGAAAAAAAACATCCAGTTACGTAATAAATCGATTTCAGAGTTTCTTTGACATGTGAGCTCTTGGATCGGATTGTCATCTGTCATCTCTAAACACACAATATCACGTTGTCCTCATTTTTTCCCCCTTCTACCTCCACCTTTTCTATTTTGTCCACCTCTTTCGTTACCTCCCCACCTCCTCTATTACTTCCCCACCCCTTTTCCTTTCCTTTCCAACCTCATGCCTACTTCCGTGTCTACTTTCCTACCTTCTTATTTCCTGTCTTTCCCTTTTCTTTCCATCACTATGTGTTTTTTTATTTCCAACCACCTTCTTTCCTTTACTCTCAATAACTCCGCCTTTCCTTCCCTACATGCTCACCCGGGCAGAGGCACCATGTGGGAGTCTTGCAGAAAGAAATGTGACCTGTGATCGAACCACCAACCCAGAACTGTCTCCACCTCCAGAGCCACAACCTCCTTCGCTGAGGAAACATTTAATTTGGTGTCCAGAGACTCTGCTGAAGGCCAGACTGTCCAGGGTTAACGGCCACAGAGCCCCCGTTCCTCTCTGCTGGGGGAATACGAGAGCGTAAACAGAAAGCTGAAGTGAATAAGTTGCGTCTTGAGCCTGTTGAACATTTGCATCACTTGAAAAATTACAGGAGGGAGCGGACTGTAATCTTCAGAACAAACTGGACTCCTTTCCAATTTCAGACCACCCTCACCCCCTCCCTCCTCCTCTCAATGTAACATTAGCCCATGTAGCTGTCTGCTCTGATATATTACTGCTGCAGCCGGCTGGTCGGCCGCTGGTCGGGGCTTCCCCTGACTGATTCTTTATGCCGACCAAACAGCATCTAATCTTGGCAGGAGTGCAGCGGGGCTCCTCATCAGGCAGACAGCGGCTGTAAACAATGCAGATTGATTACCGCCCGGAGTGCATTTAATCCCGCTCCTGCAGGACTCCGAGTCTTAACGCGTGTTGTTTTACTGTCACGCTACACTAACACCGACCTGTCATTAAGAAGAAGATCGCATGTTTTCCATTAAGTTTTTTCCCGGGGATGGCAGTGATAAGAGCGCTCCTCTGACCGAGCCTCTTATCACGCTCGCTGTAATTCCATTAACAGAGAACTCGACGTGGCGTCTTCTTCGGATTAGCGCGACGAACCTTCCCCGTGGCCGACCCGAGCGCTGGCGCGGTAATAACAAATCTGGATTTAATTTGTCGTATATCTTGGCGAGAGCAGGAGGAGGCCGACGGGGAGCAACAACCACGAGGGCCTCTAATGTGATGCATCGCTCCTCGAGACGCTAATACAGGAAGTTGGTGAACACTGGGTGAAAGTGACACTAATTCATGACCAGCCACTGTCTCGGAGCACTTAAGACTGCAGCAGGAAGACGTCTTCAACCCCCCCCCCCCCGGGCTGCATCTTAATCCTCCCGACATCCCTCCCACTGAGCCGGATTCAGACTCCAGCGACACGTCAGGGGCCTCGGATGTGACCAGTGGTCTGATCCCGATGTGTTTTATCATGAATCTATCAGCTCACACATCATACTGCTGCAGATTAGATAAGAGCAGATCCACTTTATTTCAGCCTGCAGGGAAATTCATCTTCAACACCAAAAACTGCAGCAGCAACAAGGACGTGACAGAGAGACATGAAGCACACAGACGCATCATAAACACAACGAAATCTACAACTCATCATACGTCTGTCTCCACCATGTGGATATAAATCTGACCTCATTTGCTTTCATACATACATACGCACCTTTTCTTTTCCTCTCCTTTCCCACTTATTGTTTTACTGTCTTTGTTTGTTTGTCCCTGCATCTTCCTTTCTTTCCTACCTTTTGTTTTTCAGTTTTGTTTATTTGTGTGTGGAAAATTAATGGAATTAACTTTCCAATCAGCTCATCTTTTGTTATCAGCTGTCATTCAGTTTCAGACGTCTCTTATTAATATGAATTTACAGGTGCTAATGATGTTTCAAAACATCAAAAACCGCCTTTATTCTTAAACTTCTGATTAAAATAACATCAGCTGAGAATTGACTAGTTTGGTGACTTGAATACAACCTGCAAAGGTGGTTAAGAGTTATTGGTTTACATGTTGTTGTTGAGTCTATCTCCTCAGATTACTGCGTACTGTAGGACGACGGTTTGACAGCAACATGTGATGATGATACACAATGTCTTTAATTGATATTTGTTATTATTATTATTATTTCAATGACTTATTTACATTTGTTACTCGTATTTGGATCTGTATCAGCTAAATATAAAGCTCTCCAGTATGACAGCTGGGCTCTACAGTGCAACATTTTACTGCATTTATGAGCAGAAATTAGAGTACGTGAATGTGACTTTGAGCTTTGACGCTAACAAATCTGTTATCGACTCTTTTATCGCTTTTTCTTATCAGCAAACAGACGACAGTACAAGACATTCAGGCAGCAACTAAATGACTCATGATTCTGAAGTCGGCTGATCATTTTTCAGGGAGGAACCTCCACCCTGTAACACCACCATCAGTGTTTCCCACAACTCCGACAGAGTGATACGCCTCCTCTCATCACGTGACATCCAGGAGCCGCAGCCTCCCGTTAAACTCTCATTCATATCCTCAGACATTTCCAACCAGGACCTTCAGTGTTTGGTGTAGCTTATGAAGAATAAGGTGCCCAATTCAGCAGGTTTCAATGTGCCAGATACATATTTTACAACACTGCATCTCTTTTGCATATATTCATTTTTTCTATGTATACTGGGGATCTTAGCTTGAGTGTGTCACGGCCAGTAGTGGAAGAACTACTCAGACCTTTTATTACAGTAAAACGGTATCAAATAAATGTAGTGGAGAAGACATATAAAGTAACATAAAATGGAAATATTCAAGTAAAGTACAAGTACCTCAAAACTGTACTTTAGTACAGTAGTAAATGCACTTAGTTACTTTATGTAAGTATTGGATCTGACTCGGTATCAGCAGATACCCGATATTAAAGGACTCAAATCAAAGAACTTGACTCTGACGTCCCTCTTATACAGTGCGTTATCACTTTGAATGTATTTATTTGTATAATCTTATTTTCATTTATGTATTTGTAGATATTTATGCTTTTAATGCCAGTTTGTTTCAGCAGAACGTGGTGCCAATAAAGCTTCAAAGTCAAATGATGATGAAGAGAAACAAAGGTGTGTTCAGGGATGTGTGTGTGTTCATTTATTCATATTTCTGCTCGCTTTGTGTGTGTGTGTGTGTGTGTGTGAGAGACAGTTGGCACACCAACTTTCCCAGGAGGATTTCCTCTGAGCGAACTGATCTGACAGCAGTGTGTGTGTGTGTGTGTGTGTGTGTGTGTGTGTGTGTGTGTGAGAACACTCTTGTACCTTTTATCTTTGTGAGGACCAATCTTTAGACCTCAGGAGTAAGGACAGTTTCTTTTTACTTTGTAAAATAGCGAGGACATTTGTGTTAAAGGTTAGGATCAGACGATAGGGAGCACATCATGTCAGTGAGGGTCCTCACAAGTACACAGCACAAGTGTGTGTGTGTGTGTGTGTGTGTGTGTGTGTGTGTGTGTGTGTGTGTGGAGCTGCCAGGTTGCTGCAGCCGGAGAACATGACATTAACATCAATGAGCAGTGCCACGATAATGATGATGATGCTCGCTCATCCTCTATAACTCTGAATTTCTCATCTTCATCATCATCCTGCACATACACACCACATATAGCTGAAATGTCAAGATGTCAGAACCTTTGGAGGATTTTTCACGAATCCAAATAGGTTGAACAGAAACCACATCGTCGGCATCTGAGCCTGGTATCAGACCACCAGGCCCCCTGGAGGTCTGATGATCACTGTGTCAGACTACGTGTTGGTCCTCCACCAGTCAAAGCTGATAGCTGATTTTATGAAAAAGGTGGCAAAGACACACACCCCTGTCTACATGAGAGGAGCTGAGGTGGAGCAGAGAATCAGCAGAGAATCAGCAGAGAACCTGTTATAAACATCACACACCTCCACACTGGTAAAGAAAGCTCAGAAACAACTGTATTCCTCATGAAACTTGAGAAGGCACGCTTCCTGCGCCAGGTTCTTGTCAACGTTAACAGAGCAGCAGGAGAAAGCAGGACTGGGAACATTACAAACTGGAATGGGATGTGCACGGACCAGGACCGGAGGGCTCTGCAGGGGGTGAGTGCTGCCATACCACCAGACTACAGAGCAGCTTCTGTCCTCAGGCTGAGAGACTCCTCAGTTCATCCACCGCAAATAAAAGACATGGAGCTTTCCGTTATGCTGGTTTTGCCCATTACCATAACACTACCTTGTGCAATACGTATATATAAGTAATTGCATATAGTGTTTTTTATTCTATCGTAATTCTAAAGATTTGTGCATGTTCTGTGTGTACGGCTTGAAGGGGGCTACAACTTTCATTTGAAATGCTGCTGTTGCTCCCACACTGCTGAGATTGGATCTGAATAGCACCTGTGGACAGTCAGAACCAGCCCGAACTGGGCCCAAGAATACTCTGAGGCAAATTAGTGACTGAATAAATACAACTGATTCGACATAATGCACCACCAAGTAACAACAACAACTACAACTACAATTACTACTGCTACTTCCTACTGTACTCCTCCTCCTCTAGGCTACTGCTGCTATTACTAGTTCTCCCGCTGCACAGCTCGTACTAATACTCAAAGTCTTTGTTATACTTGCAGTGTTATTAGCTGTGTGTTTTCTGCAGCTCTCTTTCTCTCTGTGTGTGTTTGTGAAATTGCCTTTGATTACAGAGCTTCATTACATTTCATTACAGCAGCCGCTGCTCTCTACAGTACATTAAAAACTCAAGCAGCCTCAACTTTTAAGGATGTGGGATATTAGCACTGACTGCCATCTCCACATCTCCATTCACAAGTTGTTTTTATTGTTTTTATTGTCAATTACAGAGGCGCTCTCTGTGTGTTAGTTATAGCTTTATGGCTGTTTTAAAGCTCTGTGTTGGTGCAGTCGTACCGGCTCCGCTATGAATTATGGGTCTAATATTGAAGGAATTTCCTTTGGAGAGTAGTTTCAATCATTCCTCAGCTGCTGAGTGTCATCAGATTCAACAGTAAAATTACAGTTACACACCATCAGTGTAACGTATGAGTGTTTCCTCCATGTCTACACTCCCTGTGACCTGAAGAGAGTCTGTTTAATCAAAACTGAGGGTGTAAAAAAACTCTGACTGATGCATCACTGTGCACCAGTCAGTGGTTGTTGGCCTGTATCAGTTGCTACCTCAGAAAACTTAATGACAACCAACACAGTAATGTCCACTCAATTTTCACACCAGAAAGTGGTGCTGGAAGCTCGGTGACATGGAGACTACTTGTGGGCTGGCGAGCTAACGCCACGTTCATGTCACATCGTTCAGACTGGAATTACAAGCAGCCGAGTCTGAAAAACCGTTAACCTTGTAGTTGTAATTCCTCCCACTTGATTGTAGGACGTATTAACTAAACAGAGGCAACATGGCTGCAGCCACCTCCATTTTTACATCTAAGGAAAATCCAAAACCTGTACGATTGAGTCAGCTAATTGTAAAGGACATAATATGCTTGCTTAAATTTGGTTTCACTGTTGAACCGCTTCCAAACACAGCAAAAGTTGCTAGTTTAGGATATTTAAATGGGGTGACAACGAGGCTATCACGCCTGAACACTGCCGACATTGCGTGTTTGGGAGTATAACTGGTGTAATGCTAGCTAGATGACTGGATGGTGAGACACAGCTAATATGACAGCGTCCTCCATTTCGGACTCTGAAAAAAAGCTGCAGCACTAAGACTTCATGTTCACCAAAGTTGAAGTGAATTTGCCAATTATATTGAAATAAATAGATTTAGGCACAAAATCAATGCTGTATGAGCAGTCCCTTGGTCACCGAGCCAGATTCATTCAGTCATTCACTCTTAACGTCAAAGTCAAAAGTCCTGTTGTGTCTCAGATTAAAAGGAGTAATTAATTATATAAATGAATAACTGCTCCTGCACTGCTGGGTAGGTTTTTTAACTAAATGGCTAACATTATATTGTTTTTGTTCGTTAATAAGTAATAAACCATGAATCAATCAAACCACGAGTGTAATTCAGTCAAACACAGACGATGCAAAAGAATTTAAATCTGTGGGACGAACGAACAGAAAGCAACATGTTGTGCATACGCTAATCATTACATGTACATGAATAAAGTTCTAATAAATACACATTTTCATCCAGTAAAATACACGTGCAATGTTATAATTCAATGTTAAATAAATACTTTATCCGACTGTGGATTACAGTCAACTTTGGAGTAAAATTTCACCACTATTCCACTGAAGGTTTTCGCGCAGCCGTCGTGCAGTTTATTCAAAATTGTCAACTTGTTTCTACCCACGTGTTGCTTTCTCGCATACATTAACTTTGGACGACATTATAAGGAAATAGAAACCGACTGCACCAACACTTCAGTGAGTTACAGTAAAGCTGGGTTTGGTTGAGGATGAGTCACAGACACATGGAGGTTTTTTTATTCGCTCGCTCTTAAAGAAACTATTTTCAGAGCTTTGTTGACTCATTCCAGGTGTAAATCGTCCATTTTCAGCCTCGACGGCGGCACCGTGTCTCAGAGTGGCGACGATTACTGATCAGACTGCCAGACAGTTCTGCAGGGAGGAAGAGGAGGACGAAGAGGAGGAGGAGGAGGGAGTAATACAAGGAAAGAGGTCTTTGTACACGAGTGTCCTCTTTAATCTTCATGGACCAAACTGAGAGGAGAAAGTGACAGACAGGGACGGTGGCTGGATTTTACAGCTTTTGTATATAATTAGCGTTCCATTTAGCAGAAATCAAAGGTAGTAGCTTGACATTTAATTTCCTCCTGAGGTCCGCTGTCATTATCTGCTGGTGTGAACGTAATGCTGCAGATGCCTCGTGTTCAGCCGGCCAGCGTGAAGATCCACTCTGATTCATGACATTTTGAAACTACATGACACTTTCTTTTCTTCACATTGAGCACCGTGCACACAAACACTCAGTACAGTTATTATCTGAGATTTTTAAAATTAAAAGGTACGTCAAACATTGTAATAAAAACTGGTCACCAGCTGCGAAGTCCTCTGAATAATCGAATTATTAATAATACAATAATTCTAATTTTGCAGGAATTTTCTAGAAAGGAGTGTCAGATAAACTATACAAGATTAAGATTATCGAGATTACAGGAGTGACAGAGTGATGTGATTTGTAGCAGCAAACCAGCAAGTGTGTAAACAAAATAATTAAGTAAGTTAGTGTTTGTCTGTATTAATATAGAAGACAGAATAAGTCAGATTCAAAATCAAAATAACCTAAAGAGATGAATGACTGGCTTATTTGTTTGTTCAAATATGCTAACCCCATGCGAACATTATGAAGTGTCTTGACTGCACTACTCTGGCAATAAATGGTACAAGACATCAACAAACTTTCAGTGTTGAAAGCTTAAAGCGTCTGTATGGAGTTTTCTGAAAGTCGCTGTTTTTAGCGACACCGGTGGCCGTGAGGTGAACGGCAGTCAGCATCGCTGCTGGTTTACGTCGTGTTTTGTATTTTGTAAAGTGTCATGAGATGACTTTTGTTGTGATTTGACGCTATATAAATAAAATTGAATTGAATTGAATAATCACGTTACCACCTGCAATGTTCCTGTGTTTATATATTTTTTATTCTTCAGGCATTAATTAGTTAATGTTGTCGTTCTTAGTCACGATAGCGGTGTAGCTCCAGAGGTGGCAACGTCTGTCTGTACGTCACAAAGGAGCCGTCTGATTGGCTGCAGAAAACAAGCCACTGATGGAAAATAAAAAAGTGGAGGAAATAAATTCAGTGCGGCAGGTTGAATCAGAAACACTCGAGCCTCCATCCATCTTTAATGGAAGCATCAGTTCACTGCTGCAGAGCGGCTCTTTGTCTCTCACTGAAGTGTTTTTATCAGCCGCCGCAGAGTTATTAGACCAGGGACGAGGATTCGCCAGGGGAGCCCAGACCCTGCTGGAAACCAGCAGAACGACCAAAAGGAGGCTCAGACTCATTCCAGCAAACGACCCCGTCACACGGTGGAGGCTTTATAGGCTGAGACACCAGAACCAGACAGTGGAGAGTGAAGGATCTGTAACTGTATTTGACATGGAAGAAACATACATTTAAGTTCTGTGGTGGGTGGGGGGGGTGGGGGGGGTCAGTTCAGGGCTTTGTGCGGGCCAGTCAAGTTCTTCCACACCAAAAATACTTTCTTTATGGAGCTGTCCTTGTCCAGGAAAGAGACAAACACAAACTGTTGACACAATGTTGGGGGGACCCTGTTGTCTCCTTAACTGGAAGGAAGGTTTCCAAACCAGGAAAACCAGACCAAGACCAAAAGTGGGTGAAAAGAGGCTGTTTGAGAAAGAGCGTGAGGATGAGGATGAGGAGAAGTCTTCGGCCCCTGGAGATGACCTCCCCCCACCCCCAGAGACCACCTCACCCCACCCCTCCCCTCACCCTCCTGCTCTTCAGCTGCCACAGAGGGAATCAAATGTCGTAACGCTCTGCTAGGCCCTGCTAAGTCATGCAGGAGGGCGTAGACGAGCTGTCAGAACCTCCCATCATCCTCTCTGGAAATACTCCCCCCAGAGACCAGGGGGGGGCGGACAAAACAATGTAAACACTTCACCGAAAAAGGACTTTAACCCCTTTGGAGCCTTTGGAGCTGCATCATTTACATGTCATTTCAGGCCTGACGTAGTTGGTATTTTGGATATTTTGGGATGTCTACCAGAATTTAAAGCTACTCACTTTAAAGCAATCTCAGTTTAATGTTCATTTAGCAGCTGTTCCCGAGATTCCAAATCCTATCACATATTTCAAGACTGAACTTTCCAGATGTTTAACATGAATAAATAACTCCACAAGGAATTCTTGACATTTTTCTCAGGAGGTGGTGGAGACCAAAGCACGACTCTGCTGGATGAGTTCTTCTGCCCCAAGACGTTTGAACTGGTGTTGGAAATACAACCTGAGTGTGTAAAGACGGAGCCACTGGTTGATCCAGCGGGGTTGAACTGGTTAAAGTGATGTCGTTTTCTATTCCACAGCCTGGTGTTGAGCTCGCAGTGCGAATGTGAAGCAGAGTTCAAGCAGAACAAGCAGAAACATTAGTTTTAAGGGTAAAATGGAATCCAGCATCCTTCATGGTGAAAGACAAAGTGGAGCTAATGAAAGCCAACAGGAGTGTAATGCTGTGTGACTGATACTGGGCTCACTGTCAGCCTGATTCTACTGGGAGAAGTGGGATGATGACAGATGAATTAGCGCGCTGACAGCCGGCGTGGAGGGACGGGTAATTGTTGCTGAGAGATGGCGAGTGTTTTCTGTCTCGCGCCACGTTAGCTGAGGCCAATCAATCAGAGCTTTTATCTGAACACACCGGCTCCATGTAAACGGGCGTCGCAGGAGTCACGCCTGTTTCTCTGTTATTTTACTGTTGAGGTTGTCATGGGGGATGCTGCGGTGGATGATGCTGGGGGGGGGGGGTGTCATCTCTAGTGGGTGTCAGCTGATGGAACGTGTTCAGGCAGCTTTTCTCTCTCTGTGGTTCAGCACTGACCCCTTCACACACGATTTCAAAATAATTCTCCGGATCTGTTCTGGATACAGACGCCTCGGAATAAAAAGGCCACCAGGCGTCTTTAAGTAGCCTCGTAGTCTGAGTAAGTTTTGATAGATGTCATGGCCACTCGCTCACAGTAAAAGACGGGAGTTTGGAAAAGAAAAGACTCAGTGTTTCTCCGGCTTTGACGACTGCCTGCTTTAACCTCTCTTAGTGTCTCTTGTCTCTTCTCCTGCCGCGTCATTCAGTTTCCTCTTTAAGTATTTAAGTCTTTGAGGTGCAGAGGAAGTTTTATGGTCCAGGTCCTGACTGGACTTTCCTCGGGTGTCAAGTTGCTTGACATCTACACAATTTTAAATTGTAAATTGTAAAATAAACACCCTTCAACTCATTACACTGGACTTAATTACTTAATAATCGTATTCTATTTCTCAATATTTGAATTCTTCCACTGCGACTTTAGTCCAGTCTGCGTATACGACACTTATTGCATGTCACAAATAAAGACTTGGTGATGAGCATTATAAGTGCAGACAGTAACTGGACTTTGTGCGTCATGAATTGTGACAGATAGTTTGAAACGAGACAAAACAAGGCGTCTCGTAGCATCATTTTATCTCCTATTCACTGGAAAATCAACACGGTGACGTTTTACCGCTGACAGCTCCCGCAATCAACAGATGGATTTAATACGTTTATTTTTAGAATTCATGATAACACCATATGCAATATCTACTGTGCCTGAACCCTGTGTTTGGTCTTCTTGGCTTTCACATCACAAATGAACCCACACCGGAGTTTGATTGGTTCATTTTGTCTCTTTGTGTGAAAGCTGTCGAACCGTTAATTTAACTTATGAAACTTAGATTTCATGTGGTCCTCTGGAGATCTCTATCTCAAGTCATTCTGTATTTCTCTATTAGGTCTTTGTTCTGTTGTAAGAGGGAATAACACAGTTTGTATCCAGCATCCCCACAGGTTTGCTCAACAGGCTGCCAACACAGGCGCCATCTACAGACACACTGCAGTCTAATCTCAGGCAGGAATACAAAAGAGCTTCCAGAGATTCTGTCTACAGTAGCAGCAATTTTTTCTGCACACCTTCTGGAAGAAATCCATCTGTTGAGCAAAGGTAAATAAATACTGTCCTGTAAGTCTGTGACCTGTGTAAGTTTCTTTAGATCATATATGTCTATTTTTGTTTTCAGGTCTCTCTGATGGTCTGATGAGGTAGCTCAGCAACTGTCTGGGTACATTTTAAATAACAATATAAATAAAGGATAGTGAGACACTCGAAGGCCAAACATTTTAAATAATAATACTTAAATCTTTATAAAGAGTACGGTCTAGACCGGCTCTAAAAAAGTGCCCTGAGATAATCTCTGTTATGATTTGCCGCTGTGTAAATAAAATAAAACTGAACTGAATTTAAATCTTTGACTTTGAACTCCTCTGAAGAAAGGAGGGGCTTGTTTTGTGTCCGGGAGGGGAAGAATAAAAACTCTCCAGGTGGTGTGTTGGCAGCATCTTGTCTAAGAAAATGAAAAAAAATAAAAACTCCTTTCAGCCGTCTGTGTTGGGTATATCCCGCCTCCTCTCAGGGGGGACCGCGGATCTCTGATCTGCAGTCTGATTCTGGTTCCTCCATCTTCATCCGTCCGACTCGTCTCACTCCCAGTTCACTATAATCTCTCGGAGGCTCCCATTATGCTTATTCCTCATTAAAATTTTATCAGCCATGGCAAATTGCAAAGATTAGAGAGGGAGGGAGGGAGCTTTCGGGCTCTCCAGCCTGTTCACAGATTTATTTATTGTTGCGGATCATCCGGGCTTATCTGCTCCCCAAAGCAAAGACAAGTTCCCATCGGACGGCAAAGGTCATGAAATCTGATCTCCCAGCATGCATAATGGTGTGGAAGAGGAGGGAGGAGGAGCGTTTAGTTTGTCTAAAGTGTTCTCGCCCACACATTAATATTGTAATACTTTAATATCATAAAGTTTTGTTCTGCCCTATTGATTTCTCAGAGATGCATATGAATATTTATGCTGTTGAGTGCAGCTTGTAAACTTTGAGTCAGTGATGCTTTGGCTAATTATAGGCTGAAGGCAGCGCGGCGGCTGCAGCTAATGAATTACACTCCTCCTGTTTGCCTCCACCTGCCTCTCAGGTTCACTGGTGCTGAATAGCATGAAGCTGGAGGAGGAAGATGAGTGAAGATGGACGCAGTTTTTTAAATGACGGATGACTTTTGCGGCCGCGTGAGGTCGACGGTGTCGACGACAACAAACTCACAGATGCATTAAAGCTTTAATGAGAGCGAGAGAGCAACAAAGTGAAACCAAACAGTGGCAGCTGTCAGGGAGGACGAGATGAATCTGTTCACAATGTGGTTTCATGGAAATACTCAAGCCAAGTAGCAGAACCTGTAAAACTAGACTCCAGTACAGAACTGGAGGAGATGAACTGTGGTACTTCAAACAAACACTGTCACTAACTGCACCACCCTCGTCTAAAAATACTATTTACAGAAGTAGAAGTAGCATCACTACCATGTAAAATCACTCCAGTACAACTAAAAGCCTTGCTTTAAAACTTTGCGTCAGTGTCAGTGGTGGAAAATAACAAGTGCATTTACTTAGAAGTACTGTCATTAGTAGAAATACAATTAAAAAGTACTTGTACTTGGGTATTTTAATTGTGTACTACATCATTTTTCCACTTCACTACATTTTAGGGGGAAAAAAACGTTTTACTCCACAGTGTTTGACAGCTTTATATTTCACATTTTCTGCTTTTACTGATACAACAACTGTTATGAAGTATCAAAAGAACAAGTACTCAGTGTTATAATAATATATACATAATCTTTTATTACATACAGTGTGGTTTATGTAGTCATGTGGAGTGCAGAGTACCTCAACACTGTAGTTACTGTAGTTTAAATAGGTGAAAGACCATCTTCCTCAGGATAAAACCATGTATCTGCTGTCCTGCTGTCTGTTATCAGGGTATCTGATGATATCTGTAACAATAGCATAATACCTGCCCACATTATATAACATCAGACCTGCTGTGAAGCGAGAGTCTCGGTGCAGAAACAGGAATCTCTCCTGCTGAGCTGACGCAGAGCCGCTGACCCGAGCTGACGGAGACCAAAACACCGCTCACTCCCTCCGACTGAAATGTGGGCTTATTATCTCCGACAGGCCGGGTTTGTGTTGTGTGTCATGCGTGTGTTTTCTGGACCTTTCTGGCCCTTTCTGGCCTCGCTCTGTCTGCCCGCTAAATGGCTGCCGAGGTCAGAGCGGACGCTCCGGTAATGAAGCATTATGGGATGAGATCAGCGGCGGCTGGAGGAGAAGGCATCCGTCTCGTCTGGGATCCTCCGTCAGTCAGGAGGCCGAAGTGAAAACACGCTGAGAAGATCTGTGAGCGCTGGCCGGGTGGAGGCAGCCAACTGCTCCAACTGCTCCAACTGCAAGCACGGTTCAAGGCTGCATAATCTGAAGAGGACATTTATTCTCAATTATTGCCACCATGTTTCCCTTAATATTAAGAACTATATTACATATATACAGTGCTTAACAAATGTATTAGACCACCACCCAGTTTAAGGTGTTTGCCACCGCGAATGCCACCATGAACAGTATTGCTAATGACCTGTAATGGTTAATCCACCAGTATGTGCAAGCCAAGCTCTTTAATCAAAATGATATCTTTAATGCTAAAATATAATTATTGTTGTTATCCATGAATTCTCAAATTTACTGTTTTACAACAAAGCAGAAAAAATTAGTAAAGCACATTATTATTTTTTGATTGAGATGCCAAATCACAGTTATTTACTTGCATTCCTGAACAGAAACATTTGTTTTAGTGGTTGCAAGAATGCAAACTGTTATCAGGGCCAAAGGAGGTCGTACAGAATATTAAGAGTTTTGGTTAATATATGTGAATAAGGACTATTTAGTTATTCCAGTTTGTTATTTGCCTAATAAATAACAATACAATTTTTAGTTTGAAACTAGTTCAAGGACCTCCTGATCTGTACTTTTGATAACGCATCAGACTAAATTTCCACCTGAAATATCACAGAAATATCAACTCAATCTTTACACAGATTGTGCTTCAATGTACTGATCACATCTGTGTAATAAACACAATCATTATAAACACAATCACTATTACAACTTTACAAGTCTGTTGTTATGGTCAGAAGATACATGCTTCATGGCATCAATAGTTATAATCCAGTCTTATAATCGACATTATGATGAGCTACAGTTGGATTTCTACACTTTGAGGAGAGATCACAGCTTTTCAGTTTTTTTGTGTGTTTTCTGTCCTCCAGGAGCAGCTGTGTGATTGGCCCATAGCGGTTTTTATTATAAGTGTGTGTACACACACACACACACACACACACCTTGCTGTAACAGTGCAGATGTGCAGATTTGAGCCTGAGGTGATGACGGCTCATCTGTGATTCTGAGGTGAAGCTCCTCTCCGCCCTGAGTCATTGTTTACAGATGGATATCCCGGTGAGTCGCTCTCTGTAGATCCGTATCACCGATCAATACCAACCCCCACCCCCACCCCCCGCCCGCCCGCCGCTCGTCCACCATGATGCCTCCCAGACTACGAATCCAATTAAGCACTGAAAACAAAAACAATATTTTCAAGTGGGGGAGCAGGAGTGGCTGCATAATTTATGTTTGTGCTTTTTTTTTTGCTTCTCTTTGAACGGTTTGAATAAAACCAACATCCATTCAATAATGCATGACCTGCGGTTTTGTTAATAGGCTTTGCAGTGGCAGTAATGTACTTTCCTACATGGCTGATGGAGATTATGGCCAGCTCCCTCCGCCTGCCAGATATCGATCCGCCGTAATGCCCCCGGTGTCCCTTCGGCCCCGAGCCTCGACCCCGAAACCACATGCACAAACACAAACAAACAAGGTGTGTGTGTGTGTGTGGCAGAGCCAGATCAATCAAAATCTATTGTCCTATTAAAATAATTAAACATTGCGAGTAACTGGACCTGATTTGAACAGTCAGTCTTTATATTTGACTCGCTGTCATCCAGTGCAAGTCAATTCATAACGGCCACTGTCACGCTCTGCTGTTCCAACATACATGCTGATTCACTGTCAGGCTGTAAATTGAGATGTAACAGGTTTTTCAGGTGTTAGTCTGAATCCGTTGCCAAATCTCTCCTCAGTCCTGATTCCCAAAGCCACCAAACTTTTACAATTTTATTGTATTTTATTCAAAGCAAAAATCGATGGCAAAAAAATATGAAATTAAGACCCAAGTTGTAAAAAAAACTACATTTTCCTGTAACACTGTGGGGACACCTGTATGCAACGTCAATGACGTCCCACAGCCGAAACCAAGAGAGACAAGTGAAGACCAGCAGACTGAATCCTGGCAGTCAGACCAGGTGAGCTGCAAACAGCCGTGCAGGTGATCCAGATCCTGAATACACCGCTCTAAACATTTTCATTTAAAAGAGTCGTTGTGTGTTTTAAACACCTTCTTTGATAATATTAATACACAAATAATGAAAGAAATGAACTGAGCGGGAAAGGCAGAAACAGACAAAAGTTATTTAACTGTTAATGTTGATATTTAAATTATTGACAACTATCTATATTGCACCTCCTTGCGTAGGAGATGTTGTTTGAAAACTTTGGTGCCAATGAAGCAGATTGAATCGAAGAGAATTGAATCGAGCGAGGCAGATAGAGAAGAGGAGATGGCTTGTGTGAGAGGATCGTCTCAGCTAATCCAATAAGCGAAGCCTCTCCTTTCCTTCAATCTGATTATTACAATAATTAAGAGAAATTGCTGGAGCGTAGCTTCAATAAGGCTTTACATATTCAGCAGCCGGAGACCAGCGCTGATGTGTTCTGCTCCTGGACTCTGATTACAATCCTGCTGAGGAAGAGAGCTGACTCCAGATCAGCCACAGAGAGCAAACTGACCGCTTTGGATCTACAGCAGTGGCACAGAAACTGAATAATACACTTTATGAGGTAAATAATCCAAAAACAAGACATCTGATCTCAAACCAACATCCTCTGAACAAACTATAAACTGCACTGATCGCGGGATGAGTGCTGCCTTCAGACCTGGTGAGGTCTTCATTTCGACAAGGGAAGTTTAGAATATGATTGCCATTTAAGCTGTTTGTGGGTCCTTTGACACCAGCATCTATAAACCAGTAAAAACCAGTTCATTTCTGTTGAATTTCTGCAATCAGTGGATTTACTCTGCTACATTTGTGGAGGGCTTTCGTTCTAAACTAAAATTCGTGCTTCTGATCGGCTGCAAATTATTTCTGTGCTGACCTTTGAGGGAACGGAGAACTGTTGAGACCAAAATAAAAAAGGCTGTGGTATTATATATAGCTCAGCTCTGCCAGAGTATGAACTGCTCCTCAAAAGAGATGCAGCTCTGCTGTCAGTCATGAGAGAGGATTTCATACAAATATACTTCTTGAATAACCTGCGATCGAGCCACAGCTGCTGCACTGACAGTGCTGGGCCTGCGCCAGACTCCCCCCACAGTCATTAATGGTCATTTTTACAACGTGATCCGATGAAACAAACAAGTCTCTGGGTGTTCATAAGTGTCGGTTGGTTGGGCAGAGCAGGTTTGCTGTTTCCCCCTGCTTCCAGTCTCTGTGCCCTGTGCTCCGTTCAGTCCGGCTCCTCACAACTCAAAAGTCTTCTCCAAGGTTTTCCCCTGATCCCACAAAACCAAAGAAATCCAGGAAGTCAAAGGATTAAAACAGTCAGGTTTGTTGGGCCAGTGTCAGCAGAAACTATTGACTCCCCTCTTTTGAGTCTGCACTTTTAATAACTTTAATAACGTGATCAGATGCAGGCTCTGAGCCGTCACAGCGGGGGCTGAAGTAAACTGGAACATTCAGACATTTAGATCATTGGATGATTGTGGAAACATGAAAACAGACATTAATACAATGTGACCAGAATCAGTTGATAATATAGAGGACTTAGTGTCAATTTTCAACTTTCTTTAAGTGATGTAAAAGTGTGAAAGTCGCCTAAACTGGAGATACAAGGTTTTAACCCAACAGCGAAGCTAAACTCCACACTTGCTCCTGTCAAATACTTTGACTTCTGATACCTGAGTGCATTTTACAACCAAATGTGCTGAATGCAGGAGTATTTTTCTATTACCACTTTTAACAGGGCAGTTTAAAGTTTAAGCTGTGGCCTGAAGGAGGGATGAAGTGAGAGGAAGACAAGAAGAAGAGAGAGCGAAGGAGAAGTGATGTCAGTGATGCAGGTAGCGCGCTGAGGCCAGATGGCAGCAGCAGCAGCGCTCTGCCTCGCTGATTAGCGGCGAGCAGACAAAGAGCGGCCATGTTTCACTTGTTCATCACTTAAGTGCAGAGCCCAAGGTGGAGGCAGGGAGATTTCCCTGGGGGAAATGTGCCTCCCAAAGATAAGGCCGAGGCCTGTATTGCTCTCCGGGGGTGGCGAGGTACGACGAGGCAGCTGGGGGATCCAAACCTCTGAAGAAAAACAAAATGAAAGACGAAAGAAAAGGCTCTGTGGTGTGGAACGCAGACAGCAGCGAGCAAGCTCCAAGTTAAACAGTTAAACTTCAGGGAAAAGTTCAGTTTCCTTTTCCCATTAACTCCAACTCTGGGGAGACAAAAGTCCACTCGCAAGTTTGGCTGGAAGTTGTTCGCTTAGTTTGGAGATCCTCAGGAGGCCGGCAGGATCATTGGGAGAACAATGACTGTAATATGCTGCGCTCGGCCTCTGACCTCGGCTGCAGCCAGACGCTCGCTGCTCTGTAATTAGGATCGTCTGCTGCTGAGGATTATTATTACCGCTCAACCGAATTCAAGGCGGCGGCCAACCGATTTCAGCTGAACTCGGTGAGAGAAGTGGCGAGCTGAACACCGTCAAATGGGGATGAGTGATTGTGGGAAAAAAAGCAGCGTCCAAAGCTTTTGATTGCTGTCTGACATGTTTCTCTCACTGATGATTGTTCCATTGTCAAGAATCCGATTTACCTCAGAAACATGAATAAGAAAAAAAAGACATTTCAGCGTCTGGTCAGAGGTGGAAGTAGGTGCTCGTACCAACAAAACAACACTCAAACACACACACACACACGTTTGTTTGTCTTTCTATACTTGTGAGGACCCCCATCGACATAATGTATTCCCTGACCCCCCAACCGTTACCCCAATCTCAATCTTATTCTAACCTTAACCTTCAAACAGTCCTTTGAAGTAGTGAGGACCAATCAAAATGTCCTCAAAATGCCAAAAAGTGTGTCCTCACAAGGATAGCACACAAACTAGGAGGTCGCCGGGAGAGGTGTTTTTCTACAACACAATACACAGGACTTGCCATGGACATCCAACCTGTCGCTCTCTCGCTGTCTCTCCGTCTCTTTGCTCTCTCTTTTCAGTATCAAGGTTTCTCTCAGTGACTCATTCCAGATGTTTAGAATAAGGATCTTCATCCAACACTCAGCCTCACTTACAGTCTCTTCTCCCCCGTGTGCCCTTGTCATGCTTTCAGTCACTTTTGAATTTTTCCAACAGTTAACCAGCATGACTGGGTGCAATGTTTTTACCATCAACTGGAATGACAAAACCTGTGGAAATAAGATCCAAATTGTAATAAATCAGAATGATCAGAAGACAAATTATGGGTGGAACGTCACTTTAATCTTGGAGAAGAGGCCGCTGTAGGAATCACAACATGCTGATTGCGTTTAATTCTAGCTGTATTGTCAGGTAATTATTCAAAACATTATGATTTTACAGTTGTTATTCAGAATATCTGAGCTCCATCAGTGATGTTAAACAGCATTTAGCAGCCGTTAAAAGCAGCTAATGGTCGTCTGTAGCAAAGGTTGAAGCGAAAAGGACGAACATTAAAGTTAGTAAAGCAGAGCGAGCAGGAGGGTCCTTACAGCTCCTGCTTTTACATCCCGACTCTGCTGACACACTGCTCTGTTGGAAGCTCACCCGCTCCTGAATAGTAATGCTATTTTAACACACATACACACACTTAAAAAACCTTGTAGATTGCATGCAAGACCTCTATTACTCAAACTCGGCCAACCACAAAATGAACAAAGTCAGCTGTTGTGCAGCAGCAGGCGGAGATGTGAGGCGAGATCGCAGCTGGAATTGAAATTAATGGCTTTTCTAATTGGAGCACATGTTTGTCAAAGTGACGGAGTGCCGCCGACATGAACTGCATCCGCTCACCTGCCCCGCCGGCGCACTCTGCTTCCTCTGATTGGCCGACAGCCACGGCCAGGATGGATGATGTCGTGCGCGATTACAGAAGCTGGGGATGTTTGATACGTCACACAGAGCAGCCGAGAGGGGCCGATCAGCTGGGCGGGTGGGGCACACTCCTTTACGTGAAACCTGAAAATAACATCACATGTTATGTCATTACTCCAGTTTCATGCTGCTGTACAGTAATAAAACGCAGACCTGCTGTCAGTTATCAGTATGACATTGACAACATTTTAATCAGAGATGTTTGTTTCTTTTTAATCACATCTTTAATAGACTAAAAATACTCATGCCCAGTACTATTACTCCTCAGTATCTTGTGTGTATTTAAAACAGCTAAATGGTAGTTTTATGTTAGTTAAGCAGCAAAAACAAATTTAAATGTAAATTAGGACACATTTTTTATACAGTCAGCATCAAAAGCCTATTTTGTTTTACATAAATTTACACATGATGAACACTAAAGTATCATAAGTTTCAACATTCAGTGTTTGATG
Organism: Enoplosus armatus; assembly: GCF_043641665.1. Lineage (NCBI taxonomy): Eukaryota > Metazoa > Chordata > Actinopteri > Centrarchiformes > Enoplosidae > Enoplosus > Enoplosus armatus. Next base: position 23,860,705 of record NC_092189.1, on the reverse strand, counting down.
GATTTTAATTATTGAGACAACATTAAACTTTATTCTCAGTTTCTTTGCAGAAAGTTGTTCATGTGATTTGTGTTCAATCCACTTGTAAAATATAAATTATATGTGAATAAAACTTATCATGTGCTAAATTACTTTACTTTCACCTTTGAATTGAACATCTAGATAATTGTCAGACTGGCTGTGTGCTAAAACACTGTAAAATGACAATATGCAATAAATACAATATATTTTTGCCACATTAATGATACTTTCAGACAGCCGATCAATCAACAATTATTGAATGCATGGCTATGACATTTTCTACAGACATTCCTCATCAGACATTCTTTGTGTTTAGCGCTAATTAGCAAAAGATAGCCTGCTAACAAGCTAAACTAAGATGGTGAAAAAATGACCTGCTACATTCTATCAGCATGTTAGCATTGTGATTGTGAGCGTGTCAGCATTCTGGCATTTAGCAGAAAGCAGAAACCTCTGTGCTGCTGTGGATGATGAAAAATACCAGAAAAGGCCAGCTTGTTGATTGATTTGAGGCCATTTAGAAAAGTAAAAAGAAGAACGAAATGACGTGAAAACACACCAGCAGCGACTGAGGCAGCGTGTAGGAGTTTTTCACTTTTATTCAAGCTCTCCATCCGACACATCGCTCGCACATTCAGGTGCCAAGACTTAGTAGTTTATCACTATTTTCAAGGCACACTACCACTCTAAAAACTCACAGCATCCATTTTAAAGTGGTTTATTTGAAAAAAAGAAAAACTCCACAAATCTCTGGGGACGGCTCTTTTGCATCATAAAAACATGACATGTTGGGTTCTAACATTTCTCTGGTGTAGGTGTGATACGGTTCCAATAACGTGCTGTTGCAGTGTGTTGTAATACCCTGATGTTTATCTGTTAGAGCTGCTAAAAAACAACAGTTTGGACTGATATGCAACAATGTGCTCTTTGATATCATTGCTATGCTTTGGTGCTTTACTTGGATGTTCAGGTTTTGGGAGATTTTCTACTTTTCCTCTTCTAAATGTCTGAAGGAAATATTGCACTTTTTGCTCCACTACATTTATTTGACAGCAGGAGTTACTGGTTACTTTACCGATTCACATTTTACATTTAACATGATATCCAGTACCATTATTTAGTTTCAGACTCTCTATCTTAAATGTGTTATGATATTTGTACAATCTAAATAAAATCTTTATTAGAGTATTGAAACTACAGGGGAAATTATGGGGGAAATCAGGGGTGAGGGTGGATAAAAGCTCGCCGTTTAAATCCTATTTAATTCAATCTAAACCTCCTGGTGGTCAAACTAAATAGATACAGTTTCCATTTGACAGTGACTAAATTTCATTATGAAACTCCTGTGAAAACCATAAAGTAAATATCATCATATCTCTCCTCAGCAGGAAGAATCAGATACTCAGTGTGGGTTTCCGTCCATTCAGTTCATGTCTGCTCTTCATCCGATTACAAACAGGAAGTGGACGCCTGAGTGCTCGCTGCAGGGCTGCATGAAGGGAGCATCAGTCACCCGCCACCATTAGCCACAGACCTGCTCGTCAGATTTCCTCCTTTAGTGCAATTAGACACAGTTTGGTTCCATGTCCATGCAGCTCTGATGTGCAGTTACAGAGGTCAGAATGTTGCCTTCAGGCGCTTCTGATTTCCTGCCAATCGGAGGGCGAGACACAATCGCAAAGGAAACTGTCCCGTGGGAGGATCAGTGCATGTCTGTCCTGACAGAACACCAGGGACTCTTGTTAGCAACTTCCTCCCTAATACTCTAGACTCCGCGTTCATTATGATTAATCAACTTTACAGTAAAATCTATCCTGCAATGATCATAAACCCCACAATATAAACCTGTTGTTGCAGAACATACAGCATACTGATGATTTGGCAAAAACTGTAAAGCTTGTCCTGAGAGAAAAGTTCACAGGCACTTTGACACAACAGAAAGACTGTGCTGCTGTGGGAATCAATAGCCCATTGCAGACCTTTATATCATATATCATAGTGTTATAGGCTGGCTCATTCCACTACAATATGAAAATCAACTTGTAGAGAATTGAAACTTGGTGTAGATAGATTCAGGCTGAGGGAATATTGCCTTCGTCAGCTGTTCTTTGATTTGACATTTCCTCATTTAAATCAACATTTTCTTAATTTTACTATTTTTAGGCAGAGCTTTTGTATAGCTGCTTCAAGGCAAAATTAAATCTTTATAAAGTTCAGAAGTCTGACTTAATTTTAAAAATAATCTGCAGTATCTGAGAATTTATAATCAGCAGTGCCTCTGATCAAAAAGGTTTTTGGTATCAGTAGTAAGATCACCATCATTAACAGAGAAAGGTTCCCATTCATTTCAATGGAACTTCTGTGATTCATAAATCTGAGAGGAGCTTTGGCATCAAGATCAAATTTGGTGAAACACAAATTCATGCCATTGACCAATTACAAACTTGTCTTGACATTGCTGGCTACTGAGGGGGGAGGCTATCATATTATCATCATATTAGCTGTGTTGCACGATTCAGATTGATCTAATCCTGCTCTGCTGTATAAACTGCCCCACACAAATGATGCAGCACAGTCTGTAGTCATCAGACAGGAGTGGAAACTTCTTGCTGGCAGTTAGCAAGCCAGCTATCTTCTAGTTAGCTAGCCACCTAGCATTTTACCATTTGGCTTGCCAGTCACATTAGCTTGCACGCCACCAAACTTCCAGCATCAACTACTTTGTGTGGATTAACCAGGCAGTGCTGATGAAATAAAATCCACTGATGAATCATATCATTGTTGCTGAAAATTAAAAATGATCATTTATCAATAGAAAATTCTAGACATCAGTTAGTTCGATCCTCTCCAAGGATCTGGTGATTTTTTCATCTGACTGTAAACTGAGTCTTTATGTGTTTTACGACTGTGGGTCAGACGGAATAAACACGTTTCAAAATCATTTGGGCCCTGGGGGGACTTCATGGCAATTCTCAATTTATTTGACCTAAATACTAAATAATTAACTAAATGATTAACAAAATCATTAATTACTGCCTTAATTGGTGCCAGATTGGTTCCACTGGTGTATTGGCAGTGGCATATTATATTTTAAATCCCAGCTCTTGTTAAAAGCAATAATAGAAAAGATGTGAATCCAATAAACACAGAAAATAAACCTCTCTGTGTCCAACTCTACACCTCTTCAACCCAGCGCTTCTCTCTCTCCCTCCCACTCTCTCTGCCTCTCTTGTCCATGTTCACTTAGCCTCCCATGTAACTGACAGGCTGCAGTCATGGAGGTGAACAGCACGGCAGCCATTTTAATACCATCAACTCCCACGTTCTGCCAATTAGAGCTGCTGGCAGCGTCTGATGATGGAGCTATTAAAAGAGACGTTCGAGGTCTATCTGACAGATGGAGTCATGCCTCCTCTATCTTAATAAAACCCGCCCACTGCTCCGCCCACAGCTGACAGGTCTCACCTCCACATATAACATATAACAGTGGCGTCTTCGAAATTCAGCAGTACCAAGGTGGGAGGATGTAACACCTGAATACTGTAAATACTGTACACATGTACAGAGGGGCGCCTGCTGCATGTGTGGATATAAACATGTCAGATAGAAAACCAAACACAATTTCTTTATGTAAGTTCATTAATAACGAACTGTTTACTGAGCGCAAAACTAATCCAAGCTGTAAACAAGCCAGACTCTAAAAGATGAAGCACAGATGGAAACCAAACAGTTTTGGGGACTCCCTGAGAGGAACTGCCCACTGGGGGGCTTTTTTTGCTGTTTACCTTTGCACCACCAGTCGGTACGCTGAAGCGACGTAAACCAGCCGACAGTTGGTATAGCAACATCACATCTGTGACACGCAACGAGAGCTATAACTGTCGGCCCATTTGTGTGTGTTTTGTTCCATTTTTTAGGGTTTACAGGCTGTTGTCATGGATACATCCGTTTTACACAGGTTTTTAAAAATGGCGGTTGCCGGCGCTGCATTGGCTCATATGTTTGACCAATCAGCATACCCTTACGTCTGGACCAATCACCACACACTTACATAGTAAGCGTAGTTACAAAGCAGGAGCTGAAAAAGAAGTTCAAAACGACGTTCTGAGATTGTTCCCAGTTCCTCCTACTGTTCTATGAGAAAGTTCCTCCGGTCCAAAAACGCCTCGTGATAGAAGGTGGAAGGAGTTAATAGAAGGCGGGATGAGATAAATTAGTGAGAGGCTGATGGAAGGGTTGGATGAGCTAATGGTGTAGGAGGATGTGGGGTCATGGGATGGTTGGAGGAAGAGATGGTGTGTGATATGAGAAGATGGGGTGATTGGAGGCGGGAGCAGTCGGGATGAGGTGATGGGAGGAGGCAGAGTGATGGCAAGCGGGTGAGATAATGTAAGATGGGAGGAGTTGATGGGAGCGGGTGGAGAGCAGGAGAAGGTCTAAGGAGATGGGTTGGGTGGAGATGAACGTAAGTGGGTGGGGATGAGGAGGAGCTGCAAGGTAAGAGGAGAGAAAAGGATGAGATTAGAGCTGGGAGGAAGTTGTGGTAGGCATGAAGAGGTGATGATGAGGTGTGTGGGAGGTGGGAGGAGGTGGAAGGCGGGAGGTAGAAAGAGATATTGGGAAGTTGCAATAGTCAAATTAAAGGTGCAGATTAGAAAATGTATGATTACAATTACAATTTATCGCAAAATAAACACGAAAAAGACAATTGTTTGGAAAAGTCTGACCATTAAACAGGGACACGGCTCTGATCGGATGTTTAAGACCCCATCAGCAGATCCAGAATCCACCCAACTTGAGCTGAGATCATTGTAGATAATTACTGTATTAGCAAATTTATCATCTCAGTGTTGATGTCATCAGAAGAGGTAAAGTGAACATGCATACATAATATATACTCAAGTTAGAAACTGTTGGCATTGTCAACCAGAGAAGCAACATATGTTGAGGATGTCCAACTACACAACACGTTTCACAATATAGACAGACAGAAATAACCAGTTATTGATGAAAAATGTGACAGATTTCAGGTTTCACATATGTTCCTGTGACTGACAGCTCACCACTGATGCACTGAATTCTCCTGCAGTAACCTCCACCCATCTGTGCAGCATAAAACAAACACTTGGAAATTTCTGCAAATAGCATCTGACCCACCTACCCCAGCAGGTGCAGTTTGTATCAGCGGCAGATGGTTGAAATCAACTATTTTTGACTCATCCTCTCAAAGTGCTGCCTGTCAGTTGGCAGCGGATTTCCAAGGATCGTATAAACTGTTCACCTCAGAGTTGTACCTTCTCTGTTCAGGATGAAAACAAAATATCGTCATCTTGTTTCAGTGTTTATATTTAATGAAGGTTCAGTTTTTTCTGTATAAGCAAATATGAAAACATAGTGGTTAAAACCTCTACAGCGACCGTGCACATCTGAGTTTTCAACATTTCTTTCACATCAGAGAATTTTATTGGCCCGTAGACCTTTTTTAGAGCCTCCACTAGTGTCCAAAATGGAAAGGTTCATCCTCTGGGGAGCAGGAATGTGCGTAGAAATTTGAGGAAAAGCTACCAATAGTTTTGTGGTTTGTTGTGTCCAGTGTTGAAACTTTGTCCTGATGATGGCACACTTGGAATTGAGAATTTGACCTGTTGGTCACACTTGGGGAAAGGTCAGGGGTCACTGAAATAACTGAATTCACTGAATCATCCTCTGGGATCTATGGAAATATGCAACACATTTAATATAAATATAGCTTTTAGGTTTTAATATCCCATGTATTTAACATTTACAGTCAGTCATTACAGTTTACAAATGTCTAAAATCCCTCTGGGTGGTGTAAATGTGCACATTAGACTTTAATATTTCCATTAACATTTCTTGAGTAAAATTGAAAATTTCGCCCTGATGGTGGTGCAGAAGGAAAGGTCCAAACCCCAATATTTACCATGAACATATACAGCAAATTTCGTGGAAATTTAAATGTCAATATTTCATGTACAAAACTGACAGTTTGAAGGTGGAAGTAGAATGGGTTCACAGCGGTCAAAAGACTTCATCCTCTGGGGAGGATGAATGGGCTTAATACATTTTTAGAAATGTCTGCGAGACGTTGATATTTCTTTCTAAATTCAGGGAGTTGGCGATTAATCAAACACCCTCTCTCCACCATCCACTCACTGCTAGCGTGTCAAAATCATCTACTGCTGTGATGCTGTTATATCTCTCTTTCCAAAAAGCAGCTCTCTTTACATTTAATGATACACTAACTGCTGGCCTGCTGTGTTGTTACCAAGGTACCCATTAGATATTTCATTTTTCTTTTCAATCATACCACTTTCATCCATCCCTCGTAACCTTCAGCAGCAGACAGTTCTGCTGGGAGACAATAAGCTCTCTGTTCTTTTGATTCTTGGCTCTGTCTGAGGAGACGAAGCCTTTAATCAGCCTGGTCCAATGCTGAGACTACACATGTCCTCCAATTTCACCACTTTTCATCTCCTGCCTTTGAAATGCAGAACTTCACTAATGGCTTTCGCTTGTCACAGGATCAATACATTCCCTGTACATCCTGAGAGAATAACTTACTATTAATTTGTTGGACCAGATAGCCCCTGACAGCCCTATGTCTACCTTTTTAAAAGCATTACAGCACGTCATGTGCGGCTGCGATGTACTGTAAGCCTGAGTGACAGGGCGCTCAGGAAAAGGACGGCAAAGCTTGAACTTTAAACCCTCCATCTGAGTCCTAGAAAGGTCCCCCCTTCCTCATGTAATCCATAAGCTCACGGCGTTAAATGCAGGAGGATTATTAGCACAGAGGCGACTTGTGGAAGCAGATAAAGCCTGGACCATATGGGTGTTCAGCATCAGCTCTCACTGCTGGGTGAGGCTTTCTAGGCCAGAAAGCTGTTTGTTCGTCACTCTGTGTGTCACATTCATGCGTAACAAAATGGCCAGATTTCTGTGAGGAAGGAGAAAACATGGCCGCATTATTTATTAGAAACAAACAAACAAAAAAATAGACGTAAAATTCTGAATGATTTATTGTTTCAGTAAAACTTGTGCTTGTAACCTCATAACAGAACTTGGAACAGCTCCTTCATTCTTAATCTTTTTTTTATCTCTTTCATTTTCCATCTTGGCTAAATGGAGACTCCATCTGTCACTACATGTTGACTTTGCTAACCTTCCCTATGACTTGTGGTAATGATGTCAGCACATCCTGAGATCTCAGCAGAGTCCAATAGGGCAGGACCACAGGCAATAAGACGTAATTTCAAAAGCAGCTATAATCAATATGTTTATACTGACGATGAATAAAACACAATGTGACAATGTGAAAGGGGTCGCTCGTAGATCTGTCCAGAGCACAAATTTACTGTTTTGGTTCACTCTGTGTGTCGTTATCAGCTGCAGCTGGCATCTGTTTTTAGAGAAAAAGCTTTAAAACCCCACTGTACATTACCTGCTCAGCACCAAACAGCTGGCAGACACAGATAGAGACTAGCTGGTGAACATAGTGGAGCATTTAGCAGCTAAAGAGACAGATATTTCCCTCAGGAGTTGGTGGAGACCAAAAACAGCTAAAAGCGAGCGAATGTTGAAACACACAAACACGACTCCAAATGAATGATAATGTCGCTCCATCAGCTTAAAAGATGATGTTGGGTTATTGCAGGTTTAAGCAACTAGAAGCAACTAAAAGCTTATTGTGTTCTCATTGGAATATAATGTACCAGATTTCAGGGAATAACTAACAGGAAATAGTAAATGTTGTAAATTGAGTCCTACAAAACCATTATCTAAAATAAGTTACCCCAGGCTGCAGCGGAAACTGTCCAGAGAAAAGAGGACCTTTAAAAACCACTTCACTTTCTTTGTGTTGATTTAGTGGCTGACCTCAGTAAATTAAACCCAAACCATCTGCATGACTACATATCCGTGTAGTAATAAAATGTATTTTTTATTATGGGTTAACTGCTATAACATTTAAGGTGAAAATACAACGGACAGCTTGTCTCTTAGATATCAGTCCTGTGTACAGTACAATTATGCTAAAAATGCACACAAAGACACTCTGAAAGGCCAGCTACAAACCTCCACTTCTACGTCATCACTCTAAGGTCACAGGTATCTGTGTTTCTGACCTTTGACTCTTCTTGTGTTTCAAATATAAACGTACGAGTACATTAGACTTCGACTGTTTGCAGGTACAGTAAAGCCCATTTAACTAAGAGCTGTCTCTCCAGCTTGCTATGCTGTGTTTTCTGTTTGGTTGGCTCACCCCATTGACTCACCATTCTTCACCCCAAACCCCTCTCATCACAGTTATGAATATTTTCACATTAGTCGTGGGTGGCTGATAAAGTTGCATTGTTTAATGAGAAGTTTCTGTTGGTGGCATCAGGTTGGTCTGTTTACCAGATCTCAGCTTGTGGGAGGCTGGCATCTGTTTCTCTCTGACTGGAAAACTCTGAATGTCAGCTTGTTAAAAGGAAAAAAAACACTCAACAATGGGTTGGAAAATATTTACTAGCTATCTATAGATAAAATAAGCAAATGCGTGGTGAAAAAAATTCTCACAAATCTTGAACCGAGTTTGAAGCCAAAAAGGAGAAAAAGTGAAGGATTTGCTGCTGGTTTGGTGTCTCTCTCCACCGATCCTTCATTTAAACTCTTTCAGTCTCACTGGCCAATCACAGGAGCAGCTCAGAAGCTATTCCTGAAGCACAGTTAGCTGGCATACAGCTAGCATACACGGCTAACTTTAGCAGGTATGTATCGGAGTATCATAGGAGGTTTACTTCCAAGGCTGAGGGGTAGCATGAGTTTCAGGAGACATTTGAAAAGCCCAGCTCATGACTGGAACACCCGCTGTGTGGGAGTCGGCCCTGGACGTCACTGCATCAGAGTCTATGTTAATGGTGACGTTAAGTGGCACTGTCCTGATCGTAATCGGATTTGGGCAAATTTACCTGAGAGACCCATCAATTAGTCGTCATTCTCAAAGCGTTTTCTTTTGTAAAAGTGAAACCGAATATAAATCAATTAATACAGTAAGCATGAATCTTTTTCTCATAGTACTGTTAAACTATACCTACTTATAATGTCAGTGTCTTTCCTCCCAATAGCAATAGATGGAAATGATGCTCCTCCTCACCGCTCTCAGTCTTTTCAAGGCACTTCTTCACTGATTATCTTCTCCTTTACCGGTACAGTTTGACAAGGTAGCTAGGCCACAGATAAGACACCTTCAGGTGTCTCCTTCCGTCATGTGATCCTCACCTTGCCGGTCTCTGACAGAGTAGCCAACAGGGACGTGTATAATTAAAATGCACTTGCTGTTACCACCAATGACCACCAAATTAACCATGTTACGTGTAACTTTACTTAGAAATATTGAATGCAGAAGCTAAGTGGATTTAGTGGATGAAATGCTTTTTATCTCAAACCTGAGAGAGATGAGTGATGCAGAGTCATGCAAGGAAAAGGTTAAAACTGCTATATATAAATTAAAGGTAATGTACCGTATATGTGTCACGAATATGCCACTTCACTGTGTGTGTGTGTTGGTTTCTGCTCAGCACAGAGCCTCATGGTTTATATCAAAGTATAATTACGGCCGTCACGGTGTTTCATATGTGGAAGTGTGGTGGTCGGCTCCACATTTTCTCACGTTGTCAAAGTCAAACTGAAGCCTGTTGCTCTCAGGACTGTGTGTGTGTGCTGCGGTTCATACAGAGCTCAGTAAGAGAAACCTCCATGTGGGCAGCTCCATCTGCTCAGAATGATGCAAAAAAAACCTTGAAATTACAGACATTAGTCACTCTGAATGATTTTAAACGGAAAGTCATGAGTGTTTTAGAGCCTGAAATGGGCATGTTCAATTGTTTGTAATATGCCATTTATCAGGTAATGGTGTTCCCATTATAATGCCGTCCTCTTATACCCGACCCCCCCCCGACTTATATCCTTTTCCCTTTCCTCTGTGTGTGTTGGTTCTGTGTTAATTTATAGAGCATAAATTGTGCTGCCATTTCAGCCAGGACACCCTCGATAAAGACATTTGGACCATCCTGATTAGATAAAGGTCAAATAGATGAAAAGAACAATAAATAACAATATTAAGAAGCATATTTTCCATTTGCTGCCTTCAGTTTAACTCATCAGTCAGACGCAGCGCAGATAATTGTGGTTTGTTTCCACAGATGGTTCAGTGAGAGGAGATGATCGCATTCTGCCACTTCACGTCCAGATTCCCCCGTTTGCTTTTCAGGGTTCGAGACATTCGTAAAGTTTAGCTGTACATTACTGAGAACTCCTGACACCCGATGAGAGGATGAAGTTGTCCCTAAAAATCAAGCACAAAACAGCTTCCTCATTACAGAGCAGAACGTTTCTTACTTGAATGTACAAACACACACACACTCAGCACCAGGGCTCAAAAATAGTCCCTTTCGGCAGGAAAAACAACTGCTATTTATCATAGAGACTCACCGTAAGTGAGAATAAGCAATTAAAATATCTGGGTCAGAGCTTTCTGAGATAGTGCTTACACTAAGACATAGCAGAACCATTCATCACAGGAGAAGAAGAAGAAGAAGAGGAAGACGTAGACAGACTAGCAGCGTCTCCTGCACTTTTCTACATCTGAATCCACAAACACTCAGCTGGAGGAAGTGTGTGTGTGTGTGTGTGTGTGTGTGTGTTGTTAGCTCTGTCTCAAGGAGTAATGAATTGGTCTGTACTGCAGGTAGAGTCATACGATTGGCCAGATCAGGCTGTGGGCGGGGCCTCTGTGTGTGGTAGGCAAGTAAACTCCCAGTGAGGCTTCTGAAGTGTTGACTACTACAACACGACGGGCAGACGGCAGTACGCTCACTGCAGCAGCCATCGAGAGCTGATGACAGTTGTTGTGTTGTTTGCTTATGTTGCCAAGGTGACTCCACTGTCAGTCAAATCTGTTCAAACAATACCCACATGTTCCCGACAAACCATGTTAGCCTTTAAATTCAGCTACCAGTAAACCTGCAAACATTTAACTGATCTGTCAGCTTGTGCATGCTCCTGCGAGAATAGCAGTAATGATGATAATAGTCAGTAAGAATAAAGACCACCACATACAGAGGCAATTACATAATGCCAATACAACGAATGCCTATTATAAAAAAATGCAGACCATAAAAATTTGATTTGAAATTTAATGATTATCACTTTAAAAACTACACTTTAGGGATTCAGATGAATTAAAACTTGGCAGAGGCTTATTTTGTCTTCAGGCTAAGTTTCTTATGAATTTAATGTTAATTAGCTCCAGCTGATAAAATCTGCCAGTGACAGCTGTTGTTTCAACTGGCAAAAGCGACAATGAGCTCTGGCTGAGAAGCTTGCTACCTGAATGTGTTGTACATTTCTCTTTGCTAATGAAAATGTGTTAGAAAATGAAGAATTTTATACAAGATTCCTAAAACTGAGCTTAACAAATCGTGGTACTACTTACAAAATGGACCCGCTATCAGGACCCAACCCTGCTTTCGAGCCTTCGACATCAGTTCTGCATTTTTAAACAGATTTTGCACCATAGATGCCTGAACACACGATGTGTAATGACACAGTACATCTGCATCTTGTGCTGTGGCCTTTAGGGGATGCTACCACAAAACTATTCACTGCTGATGTCATTATAATAATCCGTTTATTCAAATAGCATTCATCAAAATCTGAAATTATGAAGTGTTCTGAGGTAACAAAAAGTAATAAGGACACATGATTGATAAAAAATACCAGCATTAAAACTACAGTTTTTCCCTTAACCATCGACATCCCAGTTCCCTTGGGCAAGGCACGTAAGCTTGAGTGACTCATATGGACACATTAACGGACAGAATAAAATATAGCACACGAGTAAACAACAACATGCCCAAAGTGCACATTAAAACTAAAGATGTGAGGCGGCGTAACTCTGATGCATGGTGTGACTGAGGAGGACAAATGGCGACTGCTTCCATTTACTCAAATCTGACCAATGAGCAGGCTGCATTTCATCTTTGTGGCGCTCGACTGTTAAACTGCTCTCATATGCATTCCTGCTTAAAACTCTCCTTGCTTCCCCTTCAGATCGGAGGAGCACTTAGACCCTCCATCAAAGGATCTGCATTTGACAGATAACTGTAATTCCCTCCACTCTAGACTGTGTTTACTGACCTCACATGAAAGTAGCTTTTCCCTGTGCATTGTGGGAGATTTGCATCCTCTCTACTTTAGAGTACTTAGGAGCACAGAATTGCAGTGTCATGTGTTTCTCTATACAAAAACTGGATGTGTTTGTGCACGCAGCAGTTTGTGTCTATGAGTGAGAAGTGGAGTGCTTGTCACAAAGAATTAACCTTCCATCTGTGTGTGTGCATGTTAAACTAAAAATATGTTTAGCAAAAGTCAAGTTTGCGCTGAGGGTGGCGCTAGAGGAAAGCACAATGTAAAGGGTTCACCACCAACCTGGTGATTCGATTTTGGTATTTCCCAAAAACAAGTGGAACATTTTGCCTGGCGTTCAAAGTTCAAGAGGTCACCAAAAACATTAGGATTCATGCTCTTGGCACCAGGAATACATAAAGCATATTTTTTGAAAACTGGTTCATTAAAGATATCCGTAATAACTACTGACCAAAGTGATATAGGGAGCCAGGGGATCATTAAAGTCACAAGGACTCATCCTCTTGGGAGCATGAATGTGCTCAGTATATTGCATGGCAATTTGGCCCTTAGATTTTGATACCGAAAGATCACAAGGGTATCAAAAACATCAGGATTCATCCTCCTGGGACAACAAATAAACAAAACAAATTGGAAAGTAGTCAAACTAAATTGTTCATCAGGCTATATTTTGTCCAAATGGTGCAGCTAAAGAAAAGGTCAGGAGCTAGAAGAAACCATTAACATATACAACAATTTTAATGAAAAGTTGTCCTGTACTATGGTTCATCCTCTGAGGAGCATGAATGTACTCAGTACATTTCATTGTATTTCCAAGGCTTCTTAAATTATGTGATATTGTGCATGCTGACATTTTGTCCTGAGGGTGATGCATGTGGATACCTCATGGAGCGGAGGATTTATCCTCTGGGAAGCAGGAATATGCTCTGTAAAGTTTGACAATTTGCTTCCTTCTATACAAGTGGAATATTTAGGACTGATGCTGGCAAAATTATTAGGATTCATTCTCTACAATGAACATTGAGAGCAGTTTAAATCAAGATCTGATAGTGGTTTTACAAAAAATGGTCATTGTGCCAGAGGAAAGGTCAGGGGGTCACCAAAATCTTTACAAATCAAACTCTGGCGACGGTGAATATCTTTGCCACTTTTCATAGAAATCTGACTGGCAGTTGTTAAATTATTTTTCTGTACCTTTTTAATACCTTTTTAAGAGCTTTGCATGTTATTTTATGATGGGTCACAGTTTAAAAGCACAGCACAGAGCAGAGGTCGTCATCAAAGGGACACTTTACATTCCCTCAGTAGTAATCAGCTCATCATCACAGCCTTTAAGGAGTTTAAAGACATCTTTTTTTCTTTTTTAAGGAGTCCTCTTCCTTGGCAGGCTCACCGGCCTCGGCACTGAAAACAAACACACAGGAGAAATGCTGCCAAGAACCTCTGAGCTGGAGGCAACATCCAACAAGCAGAAGAAAAGCAGCTTCTGTAGAAAAGGAGGATGGAAATAATTTATCTGTCTGCCGAGCCAAAGATGTAACATTAACTGAACCGATGCTCCAGTTTAACCCTTCAGATAAGAACTGCATCAAGCAGCAGACAGGATTTATTTGACGATGTACTTTTTGTGTATTTGAATTATCATCTTACAGAGATTGACTTATCGATAGAGAGGGAGCGTTTTGGAGCTGTGTGAAAGATAAGCCGGAGCTGTGATGATCCTCGTGAGCAAAATAGGTTAATGCAGTACCAAACAACAGGACCGGGATTAAAAAGAAAAACAACAAATGTGGAAGATTAAAGCGGCAGCATCTCCATCATGCTGATGCAGAAATCCTGCTGGCTTTAAAGCATCCTCGCATTGTTGGCTATAAAAAGATTTACAGTCGTTCGCAAATTTTGGACAAATTTACATTCAGGGCACCAACTTTATTCCAACAGTTCACGGTTAATAATCACCTTGCTATCAAGTGATTATATATGTCACTGAAATACTTTATAGATTTTCACTGTCTGGGTTAATCAGGGTTAATTCCCTTTTCCTCATGAGAGGAAAATGTCCAGAGATTAAAGACAGGGTTCAAAGTATAAAGGTATAAAGTAATGTTTGGGTTGTGATCCTGCTGGGACCTGCTGGAATACTACTCTGAACCTCCCAGATTTTCCTGTCAGTTAGTCCGACCGTGAGCAACTCTGGAGTTAACAGAGTGCAGGGTGCGAACAGGGTGCTAATAGTAGCAGGACAGGTAGCTAAAGCATTCCTAGAAACATTAGCAGCAATACATTGGCTCAGTGGAGACATTACCGACACAAGAAATGAGAAGGGGAGCAGGAGAACATGTAATCAGAGGAAAAGGATGTCGAAGGAGCTGAATTTGATGGTCCTGCATTTTGAATATAACAATCCGATGCATAGCTCCACGGCTCCTGATGTGCTGTAGAGTTCTTAACAGGCCCAAAACTGAGACCCGTACCTGGTGTAGATATTAGTAGTAGTCATCCAACAGGTGACAAACACCACTCGAACTGGATCAACACTTTATTGATCCCCGGGTGGAAAAGTAAGCGGTTGTTTGCTAACATGTTAGCCGTAAGAACTCTATAAAATGATGGACTGTGTTTCTGTCTGTTAGGAGACCCCTTTTGGTCAAACGTCATCTGTTAAGATGCAGTAAATATGCAGTGTGAACTCTCTGTGTCAGACGTAAGAAACACCAGGGAAACCTTCAATGCAATTAAACAAAATAATGTGCTATTCTTTTCAAATGAACACCACATATGAATGTGTTAAGTTTGACAGCCCGCGTAAACGAACATCAGATTGTGCCAGCAGGGCAGATGTACTAATCCATCATAATTCACAAACCCTGTGATTTACTTCAGGGTCTGTCAAACAAACCTGAGACAAAACTGTCCTCAGTCCAATAAATCAGCAGGTAGGCAAACCCAGAGGTGGGACGGTGTTTCAGCAGGGGGTGCTGTGGACTAGTTACATGCTGGACCCATTAACCTGACTCACTGAGAAGAAACCCGTCTGGCTGCAATTATGTTTTTGGGATGAGCCGAAATGATCAAACCACTGAGGAAATCAATCTGGGTTCCAACCACAAAATATGAAATTGTTTTGCAGCGTTCACCCGGAACACCTAGCTTAAAACAACACAGTAATAATCCTCCATCTCAAACACATGTATAACTGATCCATTACACTGAGAGCTGTATGTGGGCCATGTACCATTCACCACACATATCACTCTCCTTACTGTGTTTAATCAAACTGGGGCCCAACACAAACAACAAAACGAAGGGTAATTGCGCGGCTGCCATTTGGACGGCTCTCAGACGCTTTCATTTTCATCTGCCCTCTATCCCTCCATCTGCAGCGTTCAATTACGCAAAGAGAAACACCGACCTAAAACAAACATCTGGAGGTAACACTGCATTTTGTCTGTCTCAAAATCATAGTTTCATCAATGCTGAGGGCATACGGGCCCAAAACAGAGCTAGTATACGCTTGTGGAACTGTGGTTGTTTACTCCAATAAAAGAATCAACACAACAGATAAAAAATACTTGAATACAAGATTAATTATTATTATTATTTTTGTAATGTACTCAGATTTGAATGAAAGTGTTTTGGGAATTTGTTATCTACAGTATCTACAGTTTTATTGGCATGTAAAGAGCCAACTATCTAATTTTGCCAACATCAGATAACCTGTTTAAACTAAGCTTTTGTAATTTGCACATGTTGGAATATTGGAACATGACTGGCTTTTGATATTTGTGATGTAGTTTCACATAGCCAGCACATAAGCACCACCTACGTGCTGCTCTCATGCCCGGGGTTGCCAGTTTCATTGATTATAGTGCTTCAGCATCCGCTCTGCGAGCACTCTGCACGCGTTACGCATTCCACGTAGCCGGCCTGTAAGCCCAGGATGCAGCAACGGTAACATGCAGATAGCTTTTGGCTATTTGTTATGTCACAAATCATTGTCGAATGTTAAATGTTTTACTCAATTTGTCATGTTTTGGAGAAGCTTGGCTGCAGATTCAATCTGCATCTCTTGATGTCCACAATCAAACCTTGAAAATTCTCTTTGCGTACCGTCTGAATACAGCGTCAGATTTTAGGGCAGGACAGTCATCTGATGACAAACTCTGCACATAGACATAGTGACTATCACTAGTAATACACACCAGCCTTATCTAAGCCTTCACACCAGCTGCATCTTGACGCACATCATGGCAAACTGAAGTCAGTATATATGCCACCATCCTATTTTGCACATTAACACTTCAGGAGAGCAGCAATTTTGTCCCATTCACTCCTCGAGTCCGTACATCGTTGCTGTTGCACCTTCACTACCTCTGTCTGTGTGTCACATCTGGTGGTTTGTGTTGCACTTTAAACATCCAAGTGAAGGGACCATAAAAAACATTTTTCTGAGTGGGGGAGGAAGTGGCTGAGCCTCTGTATCGGTGATTGTTTGAAAAAAAGGGGAATTTGACATCATATCCTGTGCATTGATCAATAGACTCTGTGTGGGGACATACATTTCCTGGTTTCAAGGGTATATTCTGGACAAATGAAGTCTTTCCTCACTCAGAGTGGACACCATGTGTACGTGCAGTTTGTAGAGTACAGTATATTTCTGTTTATACATTAATATCTCACACACTTTTGGCTCTGCCGGCCCCAAAGGACTGATGGCAGAGTTGCATCATCTGTATTGATTATTGCTGTTTGTGAATTAGCGAGGGGCAAACCGAGCAGACACCCGGTGAACCGAGGGATGCAGTTGTCATGGGAACGTCGTTGTGCTGCAGGGCAACATAGAAACGGCTGAACTTCTCAGTCAGCAGGTCTGCCCATGTGATGCCAGTCAAAGCCTGAGCCAGGTTTGCTCTTCCAAGGAGAAACGTCCCCCCACCACCCCACTCTTCTCTTGCTCTCTCTTTCTGTTCTTGCTGCTTTCCCATGTGTACCCAGTTGGACACTGTTGCCATGGAAACGTAGCCGTGAGACTGTACAGGATGCGGCTGGAGCTCAGAAGAGGAGAGAGGTGTTTGTTCGTTTAGAAAAAGAAGTTGGAATGGATGAAAACCTTTTCTGGCTGGATGCAGACCTTCATTCATTTTGAGCGAAAAGACAAAATCACACAGAGCGTCAACAAAGGACGAGTCCATGTGGGATTAGAGCTCTTCTGAGCTGTCTGGTCTCCACTAAAGTGTGAAAAAATGTATTTCTGATTCACTGAAGCTGGCCTCTTTACATTCAATTCATAACTTAAAAGGAAACAGAAAACTCATGCCTGAACAAAAGTGTTACTGCTTAGTGTTACTAAAGATTAACGAAGCAGGAAAGCTGTCTGTTGTACCTGTAACCACATCGAACAGAGAGGTCACTGTGTACTCAACAGCTTCTATAAACATGGCTTTAAACTTAGATGAGTCCATATCAGAAATTAAAATCAAAGGATCACTAATAAAAACACGGCATCATCAGTCGCTCGTTCAGTTACTGTGCTGCACATAAATGGAACCAACTGCTGTTCAACTTCAATGTGGCCAAACGTCACATTTACATCTAAATTAAAAACTTTGCTCCTGTGCTTTGATTGGATTCTCTTCTGCTTTTATTTCCTCTATTGAATTTGGAGTATTTTATTGCAGCACAGTAACTGCACTATAACTGTATTTCTGGTCTGGTTCCTTTCATTAGCTTTTGTATTTTATCTCATTTTATCTAAGTTTTAAAATCTAATTTTATTCTATTTTAATTGAATAATACTTCAATTATTATAGAGAACAAATCATGCTTTCAATGTTGCCTGAACTTAATATGTAAGAACGGTCTTTGGCTGATATACGACATGTATATATATATATATATATATATATATATATATATATATATATATTTCACACACACAACTCAAATCTAACTGTTTATTTAAAGCATTCATTGGCTTAGGCTTAGGCTGCATTCATTAATGTATAACCTTTATTTTTTTTAGCTGTTATACTGTTTAAAAACATGTGACCATGTGTTTACATATGCAATAGCCTATTTTCACATATCAATAATATTTGACAATCATATGCATAGTATGCATTTCAAAGTCTAGTCCTATTTTATCTCAACTACACCGTTTTTCTGAGACTGTAAACCTGCAAATCTCAATTCTTCATCATACACAATATATTTTTTATTTTTCATGAACCCAATTAAATCATCATATTAGTGCCTCCAAAGTTTGTTTTGTCATTTTTCAGCAGCTTTTCTGAAATATTGCGTTGCAATTTGCAAAGTTTTATGCAATGTCTTTGTGGTAAAATTATGTGAATTACTACCACGTAACTACTACCTAATGAAGACAGAGTGAGTAATCTTTTCCTATGATAATAAACACACATAAACAGCTAATGTTTCATCTTTTTTTATTTTCTGAATTTAAAGAACCATGGGCTCAAAGTTACATGACACAAAGAGTCATAAAAGCTTTACAAAACAGACTACAACATAGAATACATCTACAGCTACAACTTCTGTAACAATAAGTCCTTTCAATGCTTTTTAAATAATATTAATTCAACACGTATGAGCAAAAACAAAGTGCAACATCTCACAACTGTGAGATCACATTTCCCATAAACCCCATCACTTCCTGTCTTGCAGAATTATTTAGATTATATTTTGACTCCAGATTAACACGGAGGGATCACATTAAAGGTTTTGTGGATTAGTGCAAAAACGTTATAAATGTGGTGAGATGCCTTGTGTGTATGTATATATAACGCTAATTAGATCAAGGCTGGACTAAGGGAGTGTCGTTCATGGATCTGCATCAAAAACTGTGCTCGGAGGATCAGATGTGATCCAGGCCTGGGCCCTCCGATTGTGCATTGGAGTAGCAAGAACATCACCTGTGTGTCAAGACAGGAGACATGCCGCTGTGTTTACGCAGGAAACAGCTCAGAGGCAACTATTAGATGAAGTCGAGAAGGCACAGAGATCATCACCCAACCAAAAAAGTGCTACAGGCCTGCTGGGAAAGGGAGGGAACAGTAACGTCAGGTTTTGGCAGGTCAGGAGATGCAGCAGCAAGAGGCCTGGGAGTGTGTGGAGTTCTGCCCGTCGGTTAGTGGTAGATTTACACTTACTTAAAGTTAAGGCGTGAAAGTGCAGATTTAGTAAATGAGTTATATAGTTATACAGAAAGTAAATACACAGTATGCACAAGTGTTTACGGACGGATCAAAAGATCCAATAACAGGCAACACTGGTTCTGCAGATGCAGTTCCTAACCACAGAGTTGCAATATGCAAACAGACATCAAACTCTTTAAGTGTGTCCACGGTTGAGTTGTATGCCGTTTGGATGTCATTAGGTGGGTTGAGCAAGCCACACCTAACAGAGCTCTGATCTGTAGCGACTCAGCATCTGCTCTGTACGGCCTAAAGCTCGGTACATCCAGTGACAGCCAAGACGTACCAACTGAAATAATGGAAATACACTCACAAGTAATTAAACAAGACACTCTGGTAACACATGGGCACATGGGCATTATGCATAAAAGAGAGTGGACAAAGTCGCCAAACAAGCTGTTAAAAAAGAAAACATAGACATCACAATTAAACTTTCAAAATCAGATGGAAAGGGAGTCGCATGAAAGAAAATCAATAAAGAGTGGCAGCAGCACTGGGATCAGGAGATGGGAGGAAGATAACTACATGCAACACAACATAGAGTGGGTATTGAGAGAAACAGGAGAGGAAATAGAAAAGAGGAGGTTTGACCAGACTAGGAATAGGACACAGTGACCTGAACGGGACTCTCCACATGTAGGGAACATATAGGGAAGCATCCAAGCAGTCTGTGTGAACAATGTCAGGTACCAGGATCAGTGGAACAAGTACTTGTTAACTGCAGGAAATATACCTCAGAAAGAAAGGACATAATGGAGGGAATGAAAAGATCAGGGCCAACAGCAGCATGTTTAAAGGGCATCCTGGAGTGTGGTGGAAGAGGACAAGGCAGGACGTGTTTGTGCCGTAATGCCTTCAGCAGAACTCCTGATGGACTCGTCGCAATTTCATTCTCATCGCAACGTTATGGATATAAATTTATGATAATGAGGAGAAATCGGGGGAATTTTGCAAAACTGCAAGCATGACCTGAACTGCTGAAGAATCTCCTTTCTCCGACTGGATTACTTTAATTTATGAAGACGTGGATTATTTTTTATTTGCTTTACTGAAAGGAAAACCGTGTAAAGGCACGAGGTAGGACCTTGACCACAAGTGACGTTAATATGATGACTAATTGCCGGATTCAAGGCGTCAAATTTTGGGTTAGTTAGATGTGGTGAACGTGTAATGTTAAGTGCGACCCCTCAGACTCGAATGACAATCTGCTGTCTGCTTGTGTGGTTGGTTAGTGTTTGGTGTTGCTGGCTAACATTACTGTTCTGCTGATTTGTCTGGGCTTCAAATAGATTGTAACGTAGCTGGCTTGCTGGATTTGTCTTGAGAGCCCATGAAATGGGATTCAGGAGTGAAGATGAGCACTTCTTGTCGTTAACATGTTTATTTTACACTTGACTGACATGGAATCAGCTGCTTAGCGGTGAATTGTTAGCGTAATATTAATAACTTAATGTTACTAAATGTTAACTTTGAGCTCTTAGTTAGCGTAGTTAACATTAAAACAATGTTTGCTAATTACTTATAAGTTATCTGTTTAGCTAACAGATCAATTAAAGTTCAGAGGATCACCTCTGTTGAGATATTTCATTTGGTTTTGCTCTTACACTTTATCTATGCAGTCTGTATGCTGTTTCACACTTCTGTCACTTTCTTGTGCTGCTGTAATGCCAAACAATGCTCTCGGAATTCCCTCAGAATCAATAAAGTCGTTAATCTGGACACAGCTAGCTCCGTCTACGTTCTCCTGAAGTGAATGTAGTCTTTTAATATCTAATACTCGATGCAGCTCATCTTTTTGGGGAAGAAGTCACTTGAAATTCATTGCTAATCTCTGTCAGTGACTCTCTGTCCTGACTGAACATGTGCAGGAGGGCGTTGTGCTGTTTAAAGAATATTACAGGTATATTTTTAGTTATCTTCTCTCTCCCTGCTGCCCATGCAGAGAGTGTAAACCCACTGATGAATTCTCACAAGCTTCTGCTGCTTTTTTTTCCCTCTCCTGCCGCAGCTTTGAACTCAAACACTCCTAGAAGTCGACTAAACAAAAGCAGCTCAGAGACAAACCGCTGCACTGTTTGGGATTAGCAGTATGACTTTATCACACAGATAGTGATCCATGTTCTGCATAAAAATCTGCCTGTAGTGTCTGTAATGCTCCCTCCCAGATTTCCGAAGAGATATTTTAAAGCCTGGAATTTGCTGCTTGTCACCATCTTTGTGAGAAACTAATTAGGGGAAAATAGGCAACCGTGTCTTCAACTAATATCACAAATTTTCATTTTTGTGAAACTACGCAAATACAGCAGCATATTTAGACCAGTTTTGGGTCTTTTTGGGGGGTTGAGGTCGTGATACATTATTCAGATTTTCTCTATGTTCAGGTTGGGATGATAAAAACATGGATATACTGACAAAAATATACTGATTTTTTTGTGTGAGAAAGGTTAGAAGAAAAAAAGTTTGTGTGCGACTGATGACAAAACTATAATCTATTATATTGTGTAAGTAAGTCAGCGTTCTGATGCAACTTTGCAAACTATAATCAGTTTCTCTTTCGGTGATGGATCACCTTTACTGGCTGAATAAGAAATGTCATGTTGTTTTCTCTGACGTCTGGGCCTGAATAGACGTGAAGAAAACTGAGATGTCTGGCTACAGCGATATATACTAATAATTGTGCTGCATGCTGGTAAAACTGGTCAAAATTATCTTTAAAATGTACAAAGTTAGTTTAAAAACCCCCACACTGGTACTGTCTTTTCCCTTCACTTTCCTCTGCACTCACTGAAGGTTTTCCTTTGTTAAATCTTTCTTACAAAACAAGCTGGAGAAACAGGGGAATTGTTCGTTCTCTTCTTGGGACAGGCTAAAAACGGTGTTTCTGAGAAGAAAGAAGACAAAGACTGTGAAGTCGGGGTGAAGATTTATAAAGCTCTGCTTAGAGCGAGGATATGTTTAGGTTGGGAGTTTTGTAGGAGGATGCTCCGGGGGGTTTCGATGATAAATGGTGCTACAGGGATGCTGTGTGTAGATTGAGTGAGGGAGAAGTAGTGTTTGCTGAATTGCTAAGATGTTTTGTTAATGGCTGTGTGTAGCCTGTTTCCCTTAGAGGGGCAGAATCTTGGGTTGAATGCACTTTATGTACATGGAGGAACAAGCTGAGTCTGATTGGTCACTGCAGTGCTGGCCTGTATTCTCAAGACTAACAGCATCCTGTCATACGAAGGACCTTAAAACATTTACCCCACAAGATAAAGCCACCATTGTGGAAAGTACAACTTTCTCTAATAAACTAATAAAAAATGTCTTTGTGTTTCGTTTAGTATTATTATCCTAACGGCTTACAGAGAGTTTAAATGAGCCTAAAAGAGGTTCATATTTTTTAATTAAGTAATACAGTTCTCTATTGCCGACGTGTCCAGGGTGTAACCGGCTCCAGCCCACCGTGACCCTGCAACAGATAAGCCGTTTTGGAAAATGGACGGATGGAGTTCTCTGTTGCTTTCCATCACGTGACTGACTGCATTTCCCTGTCAGCTCCTGTCGGGGTAAACAAGAAGTGGCTGCAACATTGCATCACAGAGATCCCCAAAGATTAAACTCTGACCCTTCATATCATCAACATCATCACACTTCCTTTTGGATTAGCCACCAGGAGGCGGGAGCAGAACAACCATGACTGGCCATGCTAACAGTAGCTGCTGAGGCACAGCTAGTTTATGGGTGCTGAGTGGCAACATTAAGCGAGAGAGAGCATGAATTTTGCATGAATGACAAAGAGGAAACTTGCTGCGTTAAGATGGCACACATTTGTATGTTCTGTCTCACAGTTCAGCTCCAGCTCTGTTTGAGTTTTCTGTTCGTAGCAGTGAGGAGATGGTGTGCAGCCAGAGTCCATGGCTATTAAATATGCAGCCTCTTAAAAATGATTTTAACCATTAACACCTGAAAGAAATCAGAACGAAACCTGTAATTTAATAATTTAACTTAATTAATAAAATAACTTTTATTGTCATACCTGAGCACATACTGAGTATTTACTGCTCACACTGGGGCAGACCACTTCTACTCAACCAAAGTTTTGAATCCAAGGCTTGAGAGTCTTTTTTTGGCTCTGCTTCTTTTTCCTGAGTGAAAGATGTGAATACTCCACAATTCTCCAGCCCTGAACACCTGTAGTGCACTTCATATGCAGCAAAAAACGGTGAGTGAATGAATTATGGCATGTCAGACTAAGAAAAAAAAATTAAAAAATAAGAGCCGGACAAATGGAATCGGCTTGCTGTTTCATCTGAGACCAATTCAGTGAAGGAAGCAGAGTCTGAGCAGAAAATCAGAGAATGAACAGCCAGAGACCTTTTTGGGAAAAAACAGAAATGAGCAAAAATTTAAAAAAAAAAGCTTCAGATGTGTTAAAAGAGAAAAGGACTGGAAAGGGTTTCTTGATAGTTGCTCAGCAGCATTAATGGCAGTTGAAGGTAGCAGCGCTCTTTAGCTGATTAGTGTATTAATTGTTTGATAGGTGTGTTTGTCTGCAGCTAATCCCCTGTGTTTACAACAAAGCATGGATCCTAATTAGAGGCAGCTAATCACACCACAGCACACACTCGTCCAATCAATCAAAGACTACAGGAGAGATGAAGGAAAGGTGGGCCGACAGGCAGACGGAGAGAGAGAATAACCTGAGACTGAAACACTTTAGAGAAGCCTCCGTTCACCTTCTGAAATCCTCCTTTTCCTTTCCTGCGAAACTTAACTGCGATACCTGCGTCTTTTTAAATGTATGTAGAGTTTGATAGAAGAATCAATAGCAGTCTCGCTCCTTTATGTGTAGCATGCATTTATCTTCTTCCACTAACTGCTGCATACACCACATTATCCATCCCGGCTGTCAAAGAAGGGATCGGCGGTCACGGTGCATTTCATATCGATGGGTTACGTACAAAAGAGGGAAAAACCAACATATAGTGTGTTAATAAGGTGTTGCTCCACCCTCGGTGAACATCCCTCTTCCAAAACACATTCCCTCATCTGGTGTTTTAAAGATGGTGGTAGAGAGTGCTGTCCAACATGCCGCCTCAGAATCTCCCATGTGGGGTTGGGATGGCTGTAGTATTGATTGATTCTCATGATTATTTGATTATAATTAAAATAGTAATTTCTACACTGATTCAGTCTTTGACCCTTATAGTCGCAGGCCAGAAACAACACGTTTGTGCTTCTTTATTCATTATATCATTTATCTGATTCTCAAAGCTTCGTATCAACTTAAAAATATGAATGTATTACTCATTTTCAGAATATTTGAAAATGAAGGAATATTTAAATTTAAATATTTAAATGCATTAAAGATTTATGATGAATTATATATATATGTAGACTTTAGGTTTGCCCAGAACATTTCTGTTGCATTGTGCATTTAATAGAATTCTTAAAATGTCAAATTTAGGCCATTATGCCATTACAGAACAGTAATCTGACGTGTCTGTGAAGTCTGTGAGGTTTTGTTGTCGGGGGTAACTGGCAGCAGCTACGAGCTAACAAGATTAAGATTTACTCAAAGTAACTTTGACTCACGTCAAACCGTCCCTGACGGCAGTCGATAAATAACACAGGCAACTATTTACAGCCTTTCCCCATCATGGAGAATGGGACTCAACCAAACTTTGATGCGAGAGGTTATATATTATTTGTGTACAGTTATTTATAACCAGCCTGTAATGTCGAGCGGCTGGCAGGTGTTCAGAAAAAACACATGCAAGCTAAAGTCCTTCCATTCTTCCCAGCTAGCTTTTGTTACTTGCTGGTAAAATGTTAGCAATTTGTAATATTAGGTTAATATTGGCCTCTTCATGTTAACAGATACTGTGCAGTTCACAAATCCACTGATTACACTGAATTCACATTGTTGTGATTCAAGTTGTTTCTA
Organism: Enoplosus armatus; assembly: GCF_043641665.1. NCBI lineage: Eukaryota > Metazoa > Chordata > Actinopteri > Centrarchiformes > Enoplosidae > Enoplosus > Enoplosus armatus. The sequence continues at coordinate 23,835,331 of NC_092189.1, read as the reverse complement.
CATGTAAAGAAATCTCTGCCTTTAAGTCTCAACGAGCTCATTCACTCAAGCTGCAGTAAAAGTCTGCCGTTAGTGCAGTTGTGTAACATAGCTGCCGCCTGTAGCTGTGCCCGTTGGTAACCACTTTCAACAGAAAATGAACAGAACATTTGGTGCAGCAGGAAGTCAGGTACAACTGGGAAAATGCGATTCAGCTGTTTCATTCAAAACAAAAATGTACAAAGTTTTTCTTTGAAAAGGGGGAAACCTTCTATACATTGTCAACAACCCGTCCGTCATCGTCAGTGTCTTCTGTTCAATTCGACATAATAATATATCAAGTTCTGTTCCTGTACTCCACCTTTCATTACTCCACCCTTTCCCAGTGTTCCAGTATGTTGCCTCCCCCTTTTATTGTACACTGCAATCAAAACTCTTTAGGAAACTGAGTCCAGGAGTAGCAGCTGTATCATTGGCTTTGAAATTGGATTAGCCGCTGAAACACGCAGATTGCAGCATGTCATGACATTGATTCCCAAGTCCTAATTCATCTCCATCCTCTCCTCATATCTTCCTCCTCCCCTCCTGAGCCCTCAGGCCTTTCTGTCGCTCCCCGTCCCACCAGTGTTTCCAGTGTTTCCAGTGGAACTGCTGGGTCCTTCACTCAGCTCCGCTCTGCCGACTGTCAGTGTGTCTCCTCCATTCAGGCCGAGAAACTGAACTGAAAGCTTTTAATGGAATCATGTTCCATGTTTTTTGTCACCTGTGTTGGGAGTTTTTTTTTTGACAGAAATGTCACTGAGTCCTCGGTTGCCATGACAATGGATGTAAGTCAGCCACTCAGGGATGCTTTTAACTCTGACAGCCGAGAAAGTATTTCAAGTAAGTGTGTGTGGTAATGCAATCTAAGCAAACATTTATTTTAAAAGTCATTACCTCGTGACAATATTGTAAATAATAGTTTCAAGAGACTATTAACCTCTAAACAAGCCCGTCCTTTTGTGCACAAATTCGAAAATGTCCAAAATAAAATGTTACTGCTCCTGAAACCTTTTGATTACAGACATGATCCTGGTCTCCTCTGAACTCAGGAACTCATTGACCTGTGCATGAACGGTCATCCCTGATCTATGGGAACAATGGTTTCATTAGAAAGTCATTAGTTTGTTAAAGGAATTGTTTGACATTTTAGGAAATATGCTCTGTCCAAAGATAAAAAGATTAGTCTGCATCTAATTGTTTCATCTATTCAATAGAAGAAAATAGGTAGAAATCTAGAGGACAATGATTAGATAATCAATAATCAATTAATCGACCACTTGTTTCCGCTATATCGTCAACCAAATCAGTGAAGAAAACTTACATTTACTTAACATTAAAAGCAGTGTGGCACAGCAGGCTGATTAGATATTTCCAGAGCTGCATGAGAAGACAGAAACGCAACACACAAACAAATGCGAGACCGAATCAAACTAAACCCATAAAGTGGTGAGACGCCATGAACCCAGAAGCTTTTAATCCTGCCTCTAGTCTCAGCAGCTTGTAGAGGAGATGCAACAGAAGAATCAGCATCTTTCTGTCGTTTTTTCCTCTTCCTCCCAACAAAAAGCTGCATGTGTACTCAACTCTTACCACCGTCATGTAAGCTTCTATTCAGCGGGGCGTCTGGCAACTCAAGGCAAACTCCTCTTTCCCTCCAATGGTGCGGCTGTCAATCAGGACCCCCACCCACCCATCCGCTGCCTGCCTGCCTGCCTGCCTGGGGGGAGATTGCCCTCTGTCGCCTGCTGTCAGGACTGCAGGTGGGGTGATGGATGGAGGGTTGGAGGTGTTTTTCCTCTGGGACTGAGGTGAGGCTTTCAGCTGAAACATGGCAGGACAGTGAATCAGACCTGGGAGATTCTCTGACAGACACTTCCAGTCTGTCATATACAGTACATGTGGACATGACAAGCTTGGAGAAAATCATATATAATCAACATGTCAACTTTTTATCAACTAGGAAAAAAATCCTTTTAACCATCATGAAAATGCATTTCTCAGATGATGCAATGGCTTTTTAAAAAGCACATTATTGAACTTAAAAGGGAAAATTTGTCAGCCCATAAATTAGCTTTGATCTTTCACTTTATATAAAAACCGTACGTGTTTTCACTCTTCTACAGAGTTGCAAAGGCTTACATGGAAACGAAATACAAAGGTTGAATCATCGTTACAAAAGAGGAACACCTGCGTCAGAAAACATCTGTTTCCTTGTCAAAGGTGTAAACCTGTGGACGGGAAAACCAGAGGAGCGAGTCTATGTGGGCCAAAGTTAAATATTACATCTTTTAGAAACCTGATTAAAAATTCATTCAGCAGTTTAAGTCAGCTCACTTCAAGATTCTGGGTCAGTTTTGGATGAATTCAGTAACTATGGTGATGCGTTTTGTTCCAAATTGCAACAATGAAGTGTTGTGACTTTGATTTGTGTCTTCTCCATAGCAACAGCAGCATTCAGAGCCACCCCCCCCCCCCTCCAAACTGACAGAAAAACAGGATTTCTTATAAATTAAATCCTCTTTCAATGAAGAGAGATCAATTAAGTGTTTGCTAAGCCCTGCCCCCCTTAGTTACTGTTGCTACGCCTGTAGACAAGCTTTGATTTCTCACAGTTCAGTTGTAGCTAGTAAGTTAATTCAGCTAATGTTAGTTTTAAATGTTTCCAGCTGAAATGAGAATCTTGTCAGACTTGATGCTTGCGTACATGATATCATGCTAAAAGACGAGGCTAAAGCTAACAGGCCCAAAGCAAAAACGTTAGCATCCTCACCCGTTGATGAGCCACGTAGAAGACAGCGACGTAAAGAAATACCGCTGTTCTCGTATTGTGGTGCAGAGCTACTTCGCACTATGATAAGAAAAAATGTAAGATCCGATTGTGTCGCTATCTTTTCTCTGCATCCTTAAACAAGTGTTAATTGTTCAAAAATAAACATGAAATGTGGATATGAAGACTAAACCTGTCCCCCATTAGAGAAGGTCTCAGTACTACTGGCCTGATGGAAAAACTCTCCCACTGTACTTGAATGCAGTAAACTGCTGAGCTGGAACTCTGCACATGCAGCCAAAAAACAAATGGAAGGATTCCTAATAATGATGATAACATTAATATTGAGATTCATTAGAACCCGATTCAGAGGGCCTGTGTTTGCTCGAGCAGCTGAACATGAGTTAGAGACTGGGGGGCTGCTGGTTGTTGGATACGAGTGCAGCAGCTGTGATGTGTGTTTTTTTTTATTTTTCTGTGTCAGACTCCTCTGGGAGAAGGATCTAACATCCTGTACTGTATGTGCTCGTCTCGCCACAACCGCAGCACTCCGACAGCTTTTTTTAACATCTCTACATTAAAAACAAACAGAGTGACAACAACTTCTTCATGTCGCCTTTTCCTTTTTTCCCAGTTTTTCTTTTTTTCCCCTTCTCCCTCTCCGTTTCATTGATGTCGGCTTTTCAAGAGCACAGGAGTAGCACTCAAAAGAGCGTCGTCGCTGTTTTCTCTCCCCTCCCTTCCCTCTGCATCAACACAAAGAACGCTTTCAATTTTTAATGCACCGACCTCAGAGAGAAGACGCCCCAAACAAGAGGGAGAGGAGTAGTAATGATGAACAGCTTTAAACAGATGAGAGCTTGTACTTTGCTCAAAATATCCTCTCTGCTCTCAGCTAAAAAGAAAAAGCAGGATGCAGTGAGTGTTGCAGATGTTTCCGAATACAATATTCGAAAAAGCGCATAACGCGAATATTTGCTCTTTCTGTTTTATTAGGAAGCCTTTTTGTCTTGTTTTTCTTTGACCAAGTGGTGTTATCAGCCCAATAAATAGGATATTATTTACATTACTATCCAACATTTTCCAAAACATATAGGTTCTATAGCATAGGTCACTAACAGGCGGACCGCGGTCCGAGTCCGGACCCGGACCTGTAATCAATAAATTATTAAGAGATTTCAAATTTTGGCGAGGTGCTTCTATTTTAACCGGCTGGATCAGGAAACTCACAGACCAATTGTGTACGAGTTACGCCCAGCCCACGTGATGCTACTCAGCCAATCAAATCTGTGCATTCCAGGCGCTAAACATGGCGACTCTGAATCCAGACAGACGAGAGAGGAGAGAGACAGATGATGAGGCGAGTGAACGACACAGGGAGAGAGACTGAAGTCAACATGTGAACCAGTTAACAAAGAAAAAGGGAAACTCAAGCTGCTGCTACACTTTATTTTATTTTTCTAACATTAAGCGCTTTATTTTAAGATGCACAATTTTTCAACAGCTATTTTATTTATTTTCTCTATTTTATTTTTAAATGCAGCCCTTCTTTTACTTAATGAGAGAAGAACATTATACACATCTACAGTATTATATATCTGTACAGTTCAATGTTAAGTGACAATAAATATGGTCAGAATGTTTTTGAATTGTACTTTCTTTATTTGATTTGACAGTCAGTTGTTGATCACATGCAGACGTTGATACAACTACTAGGCTACTTCAATATATATCACACTAAATCACAGCGCAGGTTAGACATGATGATGTTCCGGACCTTCGCTTGAGGACATTTTCTCTAACTGGACCTCTTCGAACTTTAGCTGAATACCACTGTTCTGTAGTTTCACGCTGGTAAATTGCTGATAATGGTGGATGATGTCTTCGTGTGTTGATCCTGATCCTGATGTATAATGAATCTCCTGGCTATTCTCTCGTGTTATAGAGAGCTGGAGTCCTGACATCCTGTCGGGGATAGCCTGCGTTCCACTAACTTCTGAAACTCAAAGCAGAAAGAAACATGTTCCTCAGGTTTACTTTGTCAAGACAAATCTGCATCCACGGACCTGCTTGCTATTACATAATAAAACCTTGAAGTTTAACAGCGACCAGGAGACGTAGTTGTTTCCGTAGTCTTGCCGTAGTTATCATGATGGGAAATCAAAATACTGCTCTGACACTTTGACACGACATTCAAACAGCAGTTTCAAGAAGGACTTGTTGGTCCTGCCCCGGCGATTTGTCTGACCCCAGACGGAGGCGGCGGCTGCAGTGAGCTCTGACGTCTGTCCATCAGATAAAGTGGAGGAAACCTGCTGGCTTTTCTCCAGCAACAAAGAGCTGCTGATAGCAGCCACGGCCGCCGCCGCTTTCTGTGTAAAAGCCTCTTTTTTCCCCCTCATGTTCTTTCTTTCTGTGAATCTCCCGAAATCTGCTTGTCCCTATACTTGCTTTGTGAGCATGTCACAGTATGTGGCAGGTACCAGCCCCCAACCACCACTTCCTGTCAGCGTACAAGACAAGGACAAAAGGCGGCAGTACAGCCAGACGAGGAGATGTAGTGGACTAGAAGCATTAACCCCCCCCAACACCCTGCAGCAGAGTGGCTTAGGTTCAACTCGTTCGCTACGACGACGAGTAACAGGTCGCAGACTCGACCCCACCTGAAGAAAGTGACAAAATAAAGCCGACAGAAGCTGTTGGGTTGAAAGTGGAGATGAAGACACGTGAAAAACAGGAGAGAAAGAAATTCACAGATCCACTGTGAAAGTCCGGATCTGGAGTCTTAAACTGCATCTGCTCACAAGAGGAAGCAGCTGGTTTTTAAAAGCTCCTGTTGCAGGAAAGTTGTAAATAAAAATTAAATAACAAGAACTCATCTTAAAGAGAAGGAGATTGTTCCCCTGGTGGCATGTTGAGAAACTTACATTGCAAAAAATAGCTAATTCTGAAATCGAATTTTCTTAAATCAAGTCTAAATGTCTGCTAAAGGGGTGAGATTCTCAACCCTGCAGATTAAAACATTGTTAATATTCTAATAAAGAATAAAAAAATATGGAGGATTATTCTGCCTTGTTAGAGGTGAGCTCTCTCTTAAGGCTGTTAAGTTATGGAGAGTTTTTATTTTGGAGTGGTAGTAAACGTTTAAGGTTGTTGCTCCTTTTTCTAAATTATTCCTGAGTGGGGAAAAAATATTTCTTCTTCATGTTGTATGCAGAGACACTATTGTACAACTTTACTTCAGTCCACTGGGAATCACAACATGAGCCTTCACACCAGGTTTGAATCAGGTCCAGTTTAATAAAGTTAATTAAACCAAATTATTTAGAAGTGAAAACAGACGGGAATACAAAATGTTCATTATAATCCTCCAGTGCATTGTAAAACCGTGAAATGCTGTGTGTATTGATTGTGTGTTCAGACCGAAAAACCAGATATGGTGGGACATTAAAGGGGAGCTATTATGCTCATTTCCACCTCTACATTTATATTCTGGGAGTCCACTAGAGTAGCTTTGCATAATTCACAGTCCTTATTCATCTCATACTGGCCCTTCATGCAGCCCCTCAGTTCATCCTTCTGAGCTCGGAGGCCCACGAGGGGCAGGGAGACGCCTCTGAGCCCTGAGCACCGCTTCATCCTCTCCGCTGTGCTCGACAGCACGTGACAGCTACAGTAACTTAGCTTGGAAAATAGAGACGTGGGGACTGAATGTGATGGACTTCCTGTTTATCAGACCACAAATGAGACCAGAAGTTTAGGTGCCGTTTCTGGGGACTGGGCCTCACCGATTACTGCATAAAAACACGCAACTTTATTCACTGACTTTGGTGAAACTCCATCATTTTATGGAGAAAATGTTTTCTGGTTTTCTGATGTTATCTGATGTCCTCCGGCTGCTCTGCCTCAAATCTCTGTGGTTTACGGAGTTTCCTGATGGACCGTAGCTGTCATTAGCAAGTTAGCTCAGTTAGCCATGTAGCGGCGGGTTCCCATTATCTTAGCTGACTCAGCACAGACTGGGAGCTCGGAGCACCAAGGGAGAGTTGGAGTTTCTCAGGCCCGGGCTCCGAGCTCCCAGTCCGAGTCCCAGTCAGCTTCAGAATAGGACCAACTAAATGAGCTAACTAGTCAGCAGCAGCCAGAGTTGCCAGTAGTTAGCGATTACTTTAGCAACATCTGTCCATCGAGGAACTAACTTTCGTTCACAAAGACAAACTGAACAATCTCCAGAAACTTAGCGTTCAGAGCAGTCTGCAGCTTGTTGTTCACAGGGATTACTTTGGCCACGTTTAATGTGAACATCCGACATTGTGACATTATATATATGACAGAAAATAAGGGAAAGCATAAAAGGTCCCTTTCAATGTAGATTAAATCAGCAGGGCAGTTATGAAGCTTGTTTGGTTTGTTAGAGAAAATGTACATTAGAGCTGACAGCTGCCGGTGCTTTCTAAACACCTCTCACACCATCAGACAGCAAATACAATAAACTTTATTAGTCCACTTTCCAGAATAGTGACTACAAAGTGTGTTACTGAAGACAAGACTGAATAAAAACCACTGAGATGAACAGTAAAAGATGTAAATCCAGTTTACAGAGGAATAAAACAGTCAAACGCAACAGGAATAAAAGACATAAAAGGAAAACATATAAAGAGCTGTTTGTCCTAAAGTGTTTTAGATGGTGATTTAACAGACAGGCTGATGTTTTATCTCCCAGGAGACGAGTATCTTCTGTCCATCAAATTTAGTGAGAGCCGATGGAGGCTCCGACTGCTGAGCTCAGCTGAAAACTGCTGCCTGTGTGTGTGTGTGTGTGTGTGTGTGTGTGTGTGTGTCTGTGTGTGTGTGTGTGTGTGTGTGTGTGTGTGTGTGTTGGATTGGGTGCAGATCAGACGAGAGTTAAACAACGCAGATCTGAAGGACTTTAAAATGACAGTACATCCCATTTAAATTGTGGGTCTTCGGGTGCTCATTAAAACGTTAATGTGTCAAATATATTAATTATTTTGAATTTTTAGGCGTGTAAGCACGAGGGCCACGACTTGGATTCTGATTCCAGACTTCGTTTCCTGGCGATTTAAGCAGATCTGGTCTTCTGCTCATTCATGGCTGTTTTCCCTTGCGAAGTCATCTTTTTGTGCCAGAGACAGAACAATAGAGGCGGGGAAATGGCCACAAAACTTAAGACAAGATTGATGCAGCGCTACAGAAATAGTTCAACATTTTGGGAAATACTCCTTTTTGCTTGGAGTTCTGGGAGATCTTAACCTAGCTTAGCTTAAATACTAGAACAAAGTACAAACAAACAACAATACATCTTGTTTCACTTGTACTCAAACAGAAATCTTAAAAAAAGAAGTAAAATATACATTAACCATTTACCAAAACTATGTACAAGCCAAAGCTACATTGTAACAAGAACTGAGATGATTAATAATTAATAAATAAATAAAGTAACTTACTCAAACAGTGCTGTTTGGTCGCGGCAATCCAGACTATTTCATAAACCTCAGAGTCTAAAACCAAACTAGCATCTCTGTGAGGTTGAACATAGATACAGCAGTGCTTAGAGCTAAATGCTAAAGCTAGCATGGCAAAATACTTTTAATATAACATCATTTTAGCAGGTATTTTTGTCATATTTTTCATCTGAGTTTAGTGGTTTAGCATGCAGCAAATGTTTCTAATTAGCACTGAACACAAAGTACAGCCGAGGCTGACGGGCATGTCAGAGATGAATGATGACGATGATGAATGATATTAATGTTCCCATCCAAGTCGATGTTAATAACGAGAGGAAAAATCCCCAAAATGTCTGACATTTCTTTTCAAGACCAGGAAAGTTTGAGCAGTTGCATGATATTACAAATGCTAGCTCTGTCAGACAGGGGGAAAAAAAATCCCTTGCAACAAAAAACAACAACGTACAGTTCCACTATAAAGAACACAGCAGCCAGCTACAGTGCAGCAGCTGAGTGCTGCTGTGGTTTATAGTTTGCATTGACTTGCATGATCAAATCCAACTGTGTCACACTGTGGCTTCACTCCTCCAGCTTCTCTCTGCACACTTTTCCCTCTGGACCCAAATGGGTCACTGAAGACGGGCTCAAAGTGAGAGCCCAACCAAAATATTTGAAAGTATTTCCTCTAAAAAAGAAGAGTCTGGGTGCATTGGGGGATAGTGGGGATAAAAAATAGAAAGATTTATTCTAGCTTTTTGTCATGGTTTCAATCTTTCATATTTTCGTGAGCAAGGCCCTCTGGGAACATTGCCGATGGCGCTGGACAGAGCTGCCCGGACAACAAAAGAGGAGTCTTTACTTTTCATCCGCGCTGGCCTCGCTCTCCCGGGGTTAAGATGACCATCGATCGGCCGAGCTGATAAACACAAAGAGCTGCTGGTAAAGGAGCTCACAAAGCAGTCCAGCTCTGCCTGTCAATTACCCACAGTCTCTACTAAAACCCTCTCTGTCTGTGTCTCTGCTCTCCACTGCATCTCATGTGCTTTGACTGCATCGCGCTGCCATGCTTTACATCAGTCCCCCTGGCAGAAATATGGTCACACGGGGGGGTGGAAGGACGTTCAGAGATAATGTTGTTTATTCTTCCTTTAAAAAATATCTTTAAATTTTGTGCAAAGGGGCTGAAAGAGCTATTTCACAGCTCAGAGAACGGTTTAGAAGTTTCCCCCTCTCTTATTTCTGCCTCCCACACACCTCATGGGAATCACTTCTCCCATGTCCTCTAGACCCACCAGCATCCCCGACCTCCTCCTCCCCCTCCTTCTCCATCTCTGGCTCTCGCCCCTGTTCAGCAGAGATCACATGCTTGCAAATGGGCCCCCTGGCTGGTGGCTTGGCGGTTGGAGGGCTCCCTGGTGGATCCGCCAATTAGCCCCGGCCCCCGGCCTCGGAGAAGTGGAGCGAGGCCGGTGGTGCAGAGAGCTCCATGACGTCCCCAGAGTTTCCTTTTAACGGGTGACCGCCAAAGATGGGTCGAGGAGAGGCGAGGAGAGGAAAGAGGAGAGGGGGGGACGCAGGGCGAGGACGGCGAGGATAATAGATGACCCCTTTGTCTGTTTTGCTGCTAAGGATTTTGAATCAATTGCAGCTTGTGTCGCCCTGCAGCTTCAGCTCAGGGGGATGAGAAGAGTGTTAAAGTGTAGAAAATGTTGAAGGAACCTCATCGGTTTCTGAAAGACCAGGTCTAAAGTAACGCAGATACATTTCAAAATGCATATTTTTGTCTCCAACTTGGCCTAAGATGGTGTTTTCAACAAGCTTTTCAACATCGTTTCCAGAATGTCAATTATGAAACACTTTCCTCACATTTTAACATGGACGGGAAAAACTTTAAAGCTTTTCTCCGGCGGACACACAAAGGTCAGTCAACTTTCTATCACCTCTGACCGTCTTTCAGGACAGCAGATCACTGACATGTTTTTGTGCTTCTGTTCTCATGACGGCTTTCTTTATTCCCAATTTCTTCATGCTACTTTTTCTATTCTTGAATGGAAGCACCTGTAACTGGTCTAATTTCCCCCCCGGGGATCAGTAAAGTATTTCTGATTCTTACTGCAGTAGAATACTGCTGAACGATCTCAGTGCAGCAAACCAGTTTTTAATATTAGTATTGGTTAGCAGTTAGCAGGGTCTAGCATCCACGCTACATTTGCACTTTATTACAATGTCTGTTTTACTTGTGTTTTTAAAGCACAAAGGCGGGTACGTTGGCTTTGTGCTTTAAAAACTGTAAAGCTGTATTATTTAGATACTTACCTGCGTACTCTGCATGTATTTGGAGGATTAAAAAGTATATCCATGTATGTATGTAAGTTTCTGCTACCAACCTTACTTCACATTCTGATATACTGTCCACACCACTTGTGCTTAATTGCATGTTGCTGATACTTCGTGTTAATTTCTGAACCTGGGGTAGCCATCATGGGCACGTGTAGTTAAAAGCAAGAATATTAGAGGCTTTAGTGCACTGACAAAAACACAGAATAAAGTTGGTGGCAGGCAGAGAGTAAAGACGCGTGGCTCCGACTCGTGGAGGGAAAGAGTCGTCCTCTGTAAAGCTTTGATATTTATTAACGCTCAAAACTAATTAAGAGAGAAATGCTTTTGTTTATCTCACAAAAAGAAGCCATACTGACTCAACGCCGTGACATAACACCAGGCTGCTGAAACTCTGACAGGTAGTTACTTCACATTGAATTTACATCATTTACATAATGTTGAAACAATGGTTACGAATATAACTATGGAATCCACACATCACCAGTTTTAACCTGCAAATCACCGAATGAATGCTTACTGGGTACAGCTTGGTTCTAGACCTCAGAGTCATCCCCCACATCGCAGATCTCTTCAGTGATTCCAGTTGGACTGGTGCTGCGCCCACAGCAGACCTCGTCCTCCAGAGCCAGAATCCATCCAAGCAAAGATGTCAACGAGCGAGGATGAGATTAACGCAGCTCTACAGGATGTTGTAAGTTGACTGACATACAACAACAATAACAACTCTTAAATAAGTTGTCTTAAATGGACATGACAGGCGTTAGGCTAACTGCTCCGATCAACCGCAACTAACATCAGTGCTCAGAGAACACCTAGCGTGAACATGAAAAACAAAAGCTCTGACCTTTTAAATGAACTAAGTTAGACCATCATCTGTCTTCACCCATAGAAAAATGGGTAGGAGAGGCTGATGTAATGATAACCCCCTCCAAAATACAGAGAACAAGTCATTTTTCTGTCTCAGATTCAAATACAAACAGTGCGGCCTGTGAACGCCCCGCTGAGCTCACTGTGTGAACGAAGGCGGCCTCCGGTGTCGACGCTGCTGTTTACACTGGACACACACAGACGAGTCGAGGAGGCACCTATTTACCCACAACCCCCAGTTCGTTAAATCAACAGTTTCCACCGAGCTCTTCCAGGAAAAGCAGAGAGGGAGTGAATTAACGAGAGCACACAGAGTCACGACTCCAGCGCACAGATAGCAGACAGAGCGCAGAGGTAAAGTTTGCCCAAAACTCTTTATGAGGAGGACAATGAAGGAGCCGAATTAAAGAAAGTTGGAAAGCCGAGATTAGCTGAGGCTGCTGAGAGACAGAGAGGGGAAGCGAACAGCTGGCTGGGACAGATACTGCTGTTTCAGACCTCTCCCCAACCCCTGCGGGTAAACAAACCGGCAGTCTGTTTGATTTATGGAGTGCGTCACTGACCGGATGGCCATTATTGTGACTGAAAGAAGCAGCAGAGAGCGTCGTCGTCATCAGCGAAACGTGTCCATATTGCAGCTTTTCAGAGGTACGGCGGACTTTGTCTTGTGCTCTTTGTCAGCTTGGCATCTCCAAACAGTTTTCTGATTCGTCTGACAGCCGAGCTGAACGCCACCGCTCAGACGCGCTGTAAATCATCGGCGGCGAACAGAGAGAAGCTGTTTGGCACCGAGAGACGCATCTTTGTGTCTCCTCAGTGGAGACTTTGTGGAGTGATTAATCATCACACTCTTCAATGTTAGGAGGTAATTTATGGCTTCAATTCATGGCCTTTATCATTATGTGCGGGTGGGTGGATGAAGAGGAGGGTTCGCCTCAGGAAAATGCAGCTCGAGAGCTCAGACTGAGAATACAACTGATGTTCATTGTAAAAGCTAAGTTGAACTGTCACATTGTCCTTTTATTGATTGTGCATCAGTCTGTCCCACATTCATGTGGGTCCCCTGGGTGTTAGTGAGGGTCCATCAGCTCCACACAGGCTCAAAAGGTCACTAATGGCTTCTAGGTGAGCTGTAAGTGGGGTCTTATGAGCAAAAGAGGCATATCTTTTAGTTAGAATGGCTGTAAATGGAAGCTGCCGTGACGAATGTTTCCATCACCTACTTTTATGTGCATTTCCAATTAAAAAACGCGGCGTGTCGGACATTTAAAAAGGTGCGTCATGAAGAGAAGATGCAGTGAAGGTTGTTATGTATACCTTGACTTTGTGGTGCTTTCTTCTTCTGCTGCCACTCACTGTTACAGGCGTCCACCTCACCGGAAAGACCAAAACATTTATAGGAGGCGTCCCAGGGTCGAGTCCAGAAGGGACTCACCATAGTGTCTGATCAACACGCACCGGGACCCACGAGGATCAGACAAGAGAAGCGGATTCACTCAGTAAACAGGCATGCATCCTTCTGCCCCTGCTGCGTCGTTACAGGATGCGTGAAATATCACATTCTACTTTGTCAAAGTTTCAGAAAACTAGTCCTCCAGTCTGCAGCAGCGATGCCGTGCGGCTAATGCCCCTTCAGATAAATGGAAAAGGCTTATCTGGGTTCTTTGGATTTCTCAAACCTATTGAAATGTCAAGGGGTGGGGCTAAACTGCACAGAGCCCACCGGTGCTCTACATCCCTTTTATTTATTTAATCACGTATTCAGTTACGTCTTCTGTTGTCCACCTGGACCATTGAGCAGAGGGTTATTTCAAAGGTTGTTTCAAATCAATTGTAAAGGATATGGGAAACATCACTCAAATTTCAATCTTAACTGGATATGTTTATGCTCTCTTGGGGAGTGTGTGACGATTGTCTTGTGTTTATGTTGTTTGTATTGTATTTGTTGATGTTTTTATGCTGCTGTCTGCGTTTTTGGCCTCTTTCGGATAGGGGAGTGTCGAGCCAGACAGGAAACAGAGTGCGAGGTTGACATGCAGCAAAGGTCCACAGCTGGAACCGAACTTTGGACGTTGTAGTTATTTGATGTGTATCTTAACCATTCGGCTATCAGATCAACCCTGAAACACACACACACAATAAGACGAAAAGAACATTTTACTGTCACAGAGTAGACATCATAGTTTCAGGCTTCTCCTCTGACCCTTGACCTCTGCTCCTTCTCGTAACATGGAAAATGGACGTGAGATGACGATACAGTGCAGCTGTGACACACTGTGACATCAGTGAGACTGAAAGCAGCTCCGTCTGATGTACAGAACATATTCAAGATGCTCTGTTTTATCTCTGTGACCTCCCTCCCTCCTTCCCTCCGCCGAGACAGAGATAAGATGTTTTCCATCCTGCGGCCGAGAGAAGAAAAGACGGAGTCCATCGAGCTCTCATTCATCACTTTTAGATCAGTATTGATCAGCTGGCAGGGCAGCAGCGGCGGCGGGGAGATTTACGCCGCCTTTTACTATGACGATAGGGGCGTTTGACCCGTCCAGCAGCTAAAAGCCTCTCCGCTGGCCGGCGGCTCTATCATCTGCAGCTCCAGACATGATGGCCGATGAGATACGCTGATGTATCAATCATCTGAAACGCCGGCTTCGTCTTCTCCTCTTCCTCAACCCCGTGGGTTGTTGGAGAAGCTCCTGACTCTGCTGGTTTGTTGAATATGTGTAGAGATAAACATGTCAGCCATAAGCACCTTTTACAGCTCACATATGCTTCGGCCAGATTGGACATTGGGGGGGTTTACAGCTTCCACAACAGAAACCAAATTGTCCTTTAATATAACGGAGGATTTATGGAGGCTGCCGACCTCTTTAATCAGCCGTGTATTCAGCGAGCTGCTTTATGGGCCTCTGTGAGTCACTCTGGACCTGATCTGGATCGCTGTCACATTATATCACCGTGACAACTGTTAGCACAGCAGACGTCTGCCAGTTAATGAGAAGAGAAACAACACTGAAGTCAAGATCGCAGAAAGAAATATAAAATATTTAAAATCCTGCTCTAGGAATAATTTATCACGTATACACACTTGAAATAATTACATTAAACAAGTTCATGTCTTACAATTATTAACAAATATTAGTTTAATATTGTCTCAGACACAAAAGCTGTTATCTTGTTATATTATTTTTGCATGTAATAACCTCAAAGGACAAACTATGGTTTGTTGCCGGATGGAGTTGATGTGAGCAACATCCATCCATCCATCCATCCATCCATCCATCCATCCATCCATCATCCATCCATCCGGCATTTATTAAATGTGTATCTCCTCAGTACACTTATTTAGGGTCAATGGTGAGTTAGGCACCACCAGTTAAAGATAAGGAGCAGCAAAGTAAATGTATTTGTCTTAAAACAAGATGTGAAAAACACCAAGGAAGGAAAGACAGCGTTCATGTTGAAATGATGAAGACATGAAGGCTACGAGGCGTTCAGGTACTGTGCTGCCCTCTAACATCTCCCGTCTTTCTGCTCACTGACACACTGTGGTATATACAAAGCATTCAGCGAGCCCTCGTGTTCGTAGATGCAGCATTGTCCTCCAGGAAGAGACTGGAAGTGTTTCATGAAGGATAAAGGTGATCACTCAGAGTCACTTTATATTGATTTGAAGTGACCGTTTCCTTTAAGGGACCAGAACTACTTAAGGAAGACGCCAGGTAAAGAATTTGGGCATGCATCATTCTCTTGGTTTACGTTCACTCACCCTCTGGAGGCTCGTCTGGCCTCATGAGGTTTTTCTTTGTGACCCAGTAATGAACCCTCTTTGAAGGCCACGCAGATCTTTTCCTTTCTTTGCCGTCTCGATCCAGAACGTGGGTCAGTGCTCAGTATTTTCATGCAGGTCATGAACCTCGATAGGTTGTTAATTGTATCACAGAGCAGCTGCATCTGTTTTGTTTCTCCGCTCCTTCATGGTGTTTCAAATGATCTTTCTTCTAGCGCCACCTTCAGGCCATAATTTCACTTTTGATCCATATCTAGTCATCTGCAAAACTAATTACTGTTCCCTTGAGGATGAACGCTTTTGATTTAAATAACCCACATACCTTTTCTGTAGCGCCACCCTCAGGATAAACATATGAAAATCCTAATTAATCATCAGGATGCTGTTTGTTTTGTTAGTGCAAATGTATTCAGACATATTATTTACTTTAAATAAAAGTCAAAACAACTTCTGTAACCTTTGATTGTCACTCATGTTTCCATGTCGCCATGTAGGAAACACACACGTCAAACACCTGTCAAAATATTGACTTGTACCTGGAAGTTGTGTGGTGTCGAAGGGTTTTAAAAACAACTGTTTCATGATAAACAGGTTCCTCACTCTCTCTTCCTGTCTCCGAGTCCTCCAGCCCGACTCCTCCGGCCTTTTCCTGCCTGTTGTTTGTTTGTGCTCAGAGGTGATGCTGGAGCTCGCTGTTGTGTACGGTGACTCACCTCCAGCTCCGACAGCGAAACTCCTCTCGACAGCTCGGCGCGTTAGAGCGAACGCAGACTCCTCTGTCGCTGAAGTGTTTGTGTGGAGAGTCAGCCGGCTGCTTGTCGGACCTCTCAGCATCCTGGGCGAGATGAAGGTGGGCGGACTGTGTCGCTGAGTGCTGCTACAGCACGCATTTCATCTCTTCATTCAGTTTGGGATTTTTGTTTCTCAGCTGCGAGGACGGTAAGAGTCTGGCGCCGACACTGAAACGACACTTGCAGAGAAAGAAATAGAGAGTGTGAATGTGTTTGTGTGAGGGAGCTTCTAACTAGTGCAACTTCAACTTCTGAGAAGAAGAGTTGTTTCTGTAAAAATAACAACAACGAAAGTTTGCATGCAAATATGTTGGCGAGCTGTTAAGAGGAGTAAATGTTGCAACATTTTTATCTCATCCCGCCTGAAATCATGTAAATTAGAAAAACAAAACAAGAAAAACAAAATGGAAACTCCACCAACGAGTACTAGAATCAGACGATCCTGAAAATGTGACATTTGGATTGAGACTTCTGAAAATGTTTGGCACAGAAAGGCATTTGAAGATATTACATAAACTTGTAAATAAATCCCCGGTTCACCTGCTCATGTGTTTTGGTCTTGTTTCGTTAATATTTGATCTTTAATCTCAAATGTAACAAGACTTTCTCTCTCAATCATGCACAGCAGCAAAGAGACACAAAAGCATGTTTGAGTTAATTCAAGAATGGACCAATGAAAACTTTCTATTGACCCCAGTGGATCCCATATTTTCATTGGTTGCTCAAATCATCATACAACAGAGAAAGATGCAACTTCCCTCACACACACACACACACACACTGTGTTGGTTTTAATATAAGACGATATGTTTCTGCAGAAATTACGCTTGAGGACGAGAAAATGACGTGTTCCCAACATCAGATATCATTTGAAATGGAGAGAGTACTGCAGTGTGGCATTATGGGTTGCTTGTAGGCTTAATGTCGGCTAGCAAGTTAGCCTACATTAGTGTCTGACAGCTCACGTGAGGTGTTTTATGGAGGAAAGAAACGAGTTGAAAGCATCTCTCAACACCTTTGCTGCAGAAACAGTCAAGTAAAATACTGGTGTCATGCAATGTTATGCCAAAGATAGACTGGAAGGTGTCAAGAGGCTGACAGTATGCGACTGAGAGACAAGCCACACAAATGTAGGATTTACATCCCGAGTATGTCACGTTTCACTTTGTAAGAGGAAAGGCTGACATTTGAACGTGGCTAGCTAGAAAATAGCCTGTAAACAAAACGTGAAAACAGCCTGCAGCTGAAAGAGTTGCATCTACCTGTCCACAAGATTGGATTCCCCCCCAAAATCAAAGCACACTGCTTCGTAAACTTACCTGTACCCAGAACATTTAGCCTCCAAATATTTCTTTTTTTTCTTCCCCACTGAGGCTCGTGCAGCAGCCTCCTTCCTCTTCATCACTCTAACAGCAGTATCTTCAGTATTTTCCTGGAGTTTCAGCGGCAGACAGGCAGTTTAGGTTCGAGAGGAGGAACACTTAAGGGGAAGATATTTTCGCCTCCAACTCTGCTTTCATCATCCGGCAAAGATCCACACAGAGCGAGCGGGGATTAGATCCAGCACAGAGAATTTCATCTCCCTCAACCTTTTTTCTGTGGTTTCCTGCTTTTACTTTTTTCGCCGTTTTTTTGGCGATCATAGCCCTGATCAGTTTCAAGCACTGAAGGAGTAATGGCTGCTTTCAGCGTCAGTTTAAATCACAAGCCCCATTTCCTGTGGGTGATGAAACTGTCGTTCATGCTGCACTGAAGCAGCCTGTCGCTTTGGAGGAAAACCTGTTATAGCCCACAGTATCCACAGCGTTCACAGTCACACTATTCAACGTGTTTCAGGCATTAAAGTGCCGCTGATAAACAACTGGTGTCAGGTCTATCAGATGCTCCGTCTTTACAAACTCAATCTTTGTTCAGACTCAAAGAACTTTTAAATTCCAGTAGAAGTGCAAAGGTTTCCAAAGATACCAAATATCTGGCTGAATTTGGTGGAAATGTGTAAAGAAAATGATGATTTGATGCCATAAAAACATCTTGTCTTGTGTTTGACCCCCAAGGTACAGTTGTAATATTCCACCCAAAACATGTCTTTTGAGGTTTAAACCTTCACACCCTGCAGGTTTGAAAGGTGGCTGTGATGTTTTTATTTCGGTTTAAACCTGCAAGAACTGATTATTTGGGCCACTTTTGGGCGGCGGAAACAAGTTGGGAACACAACGTTGACATATCATCATATTTTAAGTTGATACGGTGAAATTTGAAGTTAACAAATAGTCGCTTATTTAAACATCCAGCAGTTGTGGAGCAACTTTATCATCCATGTGGAGTCCTGTTTGTGTCACCTGATCTCTCTCTGTTAGCTCTGGTTCTGGTCTCCACCACCTCCTGAGGGAAACATCTGTCTCTTCAGCTGCTCAGTGCTCCACTATGTTCGGCGGCTCGTCTCTAACTGTTCCCGTCTGCTCGTGGGCGCAGTGACAGTGAACCAAAACAGTAAAGTGGTGGTCCGGACAGATAAACCATGAGCTGAGACCAGCTGATGATTCTCTGTAGGTTCATCACTGCCAGTGGCCCCTTTTCACATTGTCATTTGATACATTACCACAAAAATACTGAAGAAAGAAATGTTATGTAAATTTTATGTAAAAGGATTTTTATGTAATTTGCATGAATGGTAGTGTTAGACGTTTAGACCGGCCCATTTACTGTGGTTGAACTTGTGTATGTTCTACAGTCACTTTTGAGATGATTATTCATACAGAGGATGATAATGATTTATCATACAGGTCTAGCTTTTATGTCTTTGGAAAAATAATGTGTGCAGAGAATAAACCACATGCATATAAATATAGAGTAGAGTGCAGGCAACATGGCACTGATGTCTTCCAGACTCCTCCGGGACATTTTGTCACTTAAAGGATGATTTCTCTTCATTACAGTTTGGGGATTCATTATATACCTTTGGACACTGTTTACTCAGCAAGTCAATAGCTGAGATCTGGAAACACAGCGACAGTCAGACAATCTGACAGCTTATCCAGATCATCAAAACCGCTTGAAACTGAAAGTGAACGCGCCTGAAATGTGGTTAATAATCCCTCAGTGAACAACTGCAGTAAGATCAGTGTTGAAGCAGGAGGCGGGTCTGTAAACTGCAGACAGTTTGGATGTTTAGTTCACTCATGTCTGACATCTTTTCAGTGATGTCGTCACATGTGTAATATGACAATATCATAACCAACCATACCCAAAATATGTCGTCTGCTGTCTGAGGTCTATGGATCACAGCTCCCGGCCCCCTGTGGACTGATGCGAGTACCGTTTGCAGTACCTTAGTACTGTTGCAGTGATCACAGTATGTGAGTACAGTTGACAGTATTGTGGAGGCTCTTGGGGCCCAGCAGGCTGACTGACGGTTCTCTGCTGGATGTGACAATGTTCCTGAACCATGGGAACTCGTTAGAGCACATTTTGGCTGTGTGTGTGTGTGTGTGTGTGTGTGTGTGTGTGTGTGTGTGTGTGTGTGTGTGTGTGTGCAGAACCTGGTTAACTATCAGTGTTTTTTTTCTGGTGTGCTGCCGTTACACAACATGTGTGTATGTCCTTTAGCAGGAAGCAGCAGCTCTGTTCTGTTTGTCTGTCGCCCACACTCGGCTCGCTCACTCTGTTCAGCAGGTTTTCTGCTCACTAATCAGGTAGAGAAGCTTCCTGCCGGGAAAATAAGAGCCGACTCTGCCCCGGGAAAACAATTCAGCCATCATGCCGCCATTACAGCGATGGCCACAGTCCTAATTTATCTCCCAGTGTGTCAGTTGGTTTTTTCTCGTATTGGAGGAGAATTTCCGAGCAGAGCGAGCACCGGCTCTTAATACTCTCTCGTGCCTCGCACACAACAAACAAATGAGGACAGCAAATCTTCGCTGCCAAGTAGATTTACTTTTATCTGCGGTATCACCTCGCTCCCCGACCACTCATAAGATTAGAAGGAGCAAGCTGCAATATTGGATCTGTTTTGTCAGCTCTGACGACGCTGTCCTGCTGCCTTTTCCTCACAATAAATCTGGAAGGTTTTTTATTCTCTCTCTATACTAAGCTTTAATCCCCCCCCCCTCCTCCTGCTCCTCCTCTGTGAGAGGGAAAAGTAATAAACCTCAAAAAGCTGGGAAGTAAAGGATAATGCTGAGGTTTTTCATTTGGATTTTATTGTTTTTTTTCTCTGCAACCAGGTGAGCTGACAGACTTCCTGTTAGTTTGGGTGGGGCAGGTGAGGGCGGCAGTAAAAAAACACAGGGCTCACCAGACTAGTTGGAACCAGGGACCCCATATATCAAAGCACGAGGAGACAACTGTGCGTAACAGTGGTCCATATGCACAAGAAAGTTGGTATTTATCAAATGTGCATGCAATGATAAAGCCTACCGATCCTACATCCATCTGTTTGTGTGAAACGCGCTCATTCACAGGATAAAAGACCCAAGAACACCGTCTATAGGAGCCTTTATGGCGGTTCTTATTTTTCATCTCCTTCTATCGAAGTTGCTGCTTGTAGTGACGTCGTCCACATTCAACTTGACAGCAGCTTCTAATGAGTAAACCTTTGAATCCATGGCAACGTTCAGCTCTGGTAAAGATTGTTACCAACACTAACTGTCTGTCGGGACCCCCCGGCCCCCGGGGCATCCTGGTGGCCTTGAGGTCGAGTCACCAACCACCATCAGCTGCATCTAACAGGGGACCTTTGTCACGTGACTCTTCCTCTCTCTCTCCCCTCATTTACTGTCATCTCTCTATCGTCCACCTTCTAACGGAGCCTTTAAATGCTTAAAATATTAAACATTTATAGATAAAAATGAATAGACATTTAACTGATAAAATATGTTTGAGGGGTAATTATGTCAGCCCTTCAGTAAACCGCCTGAACTAATTCTGCTCAAACTCTTTACCTTAAACTCCAATATAAACATGCCGCATGTTCAGAGCCATTTTCTTCTGCCAACTTCCTGGAAGGAAGCCACCTGGAAGAGTTCAGTGCCACCAAACGAGTTTATTTTGTGCCTACATACTTCAAACGAGTGCTAGAGATGACTCAGGTTATGTGCAACAAGTTCATCATATCACGACTCAAGAAGTGCTCAACCAGCTTTAAAGACTTTTAATCCAAATATGTCAAATAAATCGCGTCATGACAAACTGTTGTGAGGGTGACTGGCCACCAGGGAGGGGAAGAGGGGGGGGGTGCCTCTGCCTGGAAATGAAGCTGTATCAAAGGTCCATAATCTGTTTATGTTTCCGTTGTCCCGTTTTTGTCCTTCGGATCGATCCAAAGCTGCTTTTCCTGAGGCCTTATCATGGAAGCCAGAGGGGGGGACCCAATCTAATTCTGCGCTCCAGCAATATTCCACAAAGCAATATAACCAGGCTGCGATCATATCACATCCAAAGGGAAAGAGCAATATTTTTCCATCATTCTTCTCTTCTTTCTCTCTCCCAATCCTCCACTAATGCTGCCCTTTTTTTTCTCTCCCAAGGCTTCCCTCTTATTGGACAGAATGAAAGGACTTCAGTCAAGTGCTGACGCTCAGTTTCACCACGAGGCCGGTGGCTCATCTAAAAGCGTCCTGTGGGGGAAATAGTTCCTCTACACCATCTGTCATATAATTTGATTAATTAGCCGTTGGTAGCACTGTTGCCCCCCGCAGTGGGACTGAGGGTCGGCACTCGTCCATCCCTCCATCCCTCCGTCTGTCACACACAATATCTTGGATGCTGCTGATCAGATTTTGATGAAACTTCAGAGAAGGATATTTGTCACTGCTCCGAGTCCCGGCTGGGCCGCACCGATATTAAATATTTTACAGTATGATTATCTCCGCCAAATTTATCTCAATATATTATGTGACCACAACTACAGCCACAAGTGGAGATTTTGCGGTACAAGCACTATTTGTACTACAGACCAAAACACACATGAATTACACGTCAAGTAAGAGATTTAGTCATAAAATATAATAGAAGTCTGAGTCGCTCTTACATTAGTGGTTTACAGCCAAGGAGTCAGGACCTCCAACAGGTTGAAATATGAGTCTGAGGGTTCAGGAAATGATTAACAGAATAATAATAATAATAATAAAAAGCTGTGTTTTTTTGGAGGGGACATCCTTGTTAGTTTGACTTCTTCAGGTCTCTAAAAATGAATCAAATGAAGCGATCTAAGACGTACATATCCATCTTTGAACTGTTCGAAACTCTGACATATGCAACCTGTGACAAAGAGTCAAAGTCAAAGTCGAAGCCTGACTGATACATGTTTTTTACTGGACGGTGATGATATGTAAAAATATATAAAAGCAAAACAAATAAACAACAAGCCAAAATGGTCCTTACATCTGTGTCTTTCCTAAAAATGAGGCGCAAGTTAATATTTTCCTTATTGACCTCCAACAGCTGGAGTGAAACGTACTTGAGGTACTTGAGTCGGTGGCTTCACATCTTTTAGGAATGTTTGTGACAGATGATGTGCAGAAGTCCTGCGCCAACATCTTGATAATCTCTACATTACTCTTAATATAAATAACCATCCTGAAGCGTGTCTGCTGTTTTATACATCAGTTGTTCTGCGTTTCTGCCAGTTTGTTTTTTTTCTTTCTAAATGAGGTCGATCAGAGTTTTCTCTTTGAAAATCTTTCCAAACCAAAATGTTGCCTTCTCCACTGTCTGCCACGAAAGCCCAACTTCCAGTGAAGTTCTAAAGTAAATTTGCTGTAAAATTGGCAAAGGTTTACTTTAAGCACATGCAAACGGATGTAAAATATAGAATAAACTTTCAATAAACCCTGACACAGTAAATATGCCTGCTGCAATCAAGTGGAGCTTATAATGAGATTTCCAGACAGGCTGCAGACAAAAGGACGTAGCACACAGCCTAAAGGAGTGACTGCATTGTTTGCGGGGGAGGATGTGTGCCTTGTTTTTATTGGTGTGTTTGGAGCCTCTTGTAGAGTTGGAACAGAGCGTGTTGGATCGGTGTATCCCTGCAGGAGAACACAAGCTCTCAGATCTCAGCGCTGTCTCATGACATCAGAGCTTCACCTGCTCAGAAACAACAGGTTCATCACTCAGGTGCACCTGCAGGCGGGCAGCAGCCCCCGCTTTGTGTCCAGAACATAATTTCAGTTGATTGCGACATTCTTTTTCTTATTAATGTCTCTTTTATTTTGGCGGACGAACACTCATCCCACCTCCCTTCCCACAGGAGAGGGTTGGCTCTCCTCATGCCAGTGGCTGTGAAAACCAGCACATTTTTCATTAACAGGATTACCATCCAACAATGTAAATACAGACGAGTGTGTGTGTTGTGTTGTGTTGCTCAGGCTGCCAGTGAATTTAATCACTAACCATTCCCTTTTTTTTTCTCTTTCACCGCCAAGACGTGAAAGCCAATCAGCCTACTCCAATATGTGCAACATCTCTGTGCCAGAACTGATTGAGAGTCTCAACAAGCGAAGGCTAAGCGGAGGAATGTTCTGGCAGCCTGCAGGGCGAGGGCGTTCGTTTTGTTTCCTGCTTTAACTAATTCAGCATCTTTTCCTACAAAAGGACTTGAAACACTGGACCACAATGAGACGGCTCACCTTTTTAGCTGGTTTTCCAGGCCCAGAGTGTTCACCTGTTGAATTAATAAAAAGCCCTTGAAAACTTTTTTGTATATCCATGAAAAAATGATTAATAGTTTCTATCTCTGTTTATTTTCCCGAGTTTCTTTCATTGCTCCTGTAGATCTTTATAAAGACTGAAAAGTTCAAAATCAAAACATTTAAGGAAGAGAGTCATTAAATTTCTTTGTTGTATGGAACTATTGTATGTATCTAAGATCTGTAAGTCTTTTCATTTTCTGCACAGCCCAAATATGACTTTAATATCTCATTATTACGACGTAGCACTTCAGAGTGCAACAGTGTGACTCACTGATGTGTTGTTAATAGTTTTTGACAACAATGGAGCTCGATGGCACAGAGGACGCAGATGTATCAGGCAGTCCTTCATCAGTCTAAAGTCCTGTTAGCACCCTCTAGAGGCTCCAGTGTTCATTACAGCTGCAAATATGTCCTGACGGTGGCGCTAGAGTCACGAGTCACATCAAGTGGTCACGAAAACCATGACAATCCACCATCAGGGGATCGTGAATCTTTACAGCCTGTAGTTGTTGAGGTGTCTCACTCTGGACCAACATGTCGCTCTGACAGACTGAAGACCCACTTCCCTGCTCCAGCCCTGCTGCCGGCGGGGATAAAAATACGTGTGTGACAGAAAGTGAGAGGAATTATTATTGGACAGTGTGAAATCCAGCAGGACTGCTAAACTGAGTCCTGATCTGAAGGGCAAACTGTAATTAAAACATGAAACGTGGCAGTCTAATTTGTTGTGGAAATGCCTCTGAGGGCAGATTACGAGGAGTTTCAAACGACACACAGAAGCTCTTCGTTCTCTTGTGACCAAGAAAATGTGCTTCTGTAAAAGTCTCTTAAATACAGAAGAAGTGCAAACACAGCAGCTGCATGTGTTTGAGGCAGAAAGAATTCAGAACAGCAGTTCATCCTTCTAGTACTGATGTGGCTTCATCCCTCTTGCGTGCACACCTCTCTCTCCAAGCCAAAGCTCCCCGACTTTGAGATTATTTTATTTCATAGAAGAAAATGACGAATCTCAGACAAACGAGAAACGCAGCAGCAGCGTCGCCAGATGTTATGAGAACAACGAAAACTGGCAAGAGAAGAGGAAAACGACAACTACACTCTTCAACAGTCACAAAACAATCCAATTAATTTCATACAACCTGTTCCTGAATCCGCCTGCAGGACGCCGGTTATTTAACCCACTGCTTTTATTTTAGTTTGGACGATTCTGTCATGGATGGATGTGCTGTCTCTTTTTTTTCTTTCAATATTATTTTTCTGGTATTTTTTCCTTCATGAGATGCAGTAGTGACAGCAGAGTGATGAGAGATGACATGCTATAGATCCCCAGCTGGATTTGAACTGGGCAGTTGTGCCGTGATAGTTTCGCCAGGTCTATTATTATTATTATTATTTTAATGAAAAGATTACATATTTTTCTTTGTTACATAACAGTTAGTGTTTGTATCGTGTTGTCATAGCCATCTCTTCTCTGTTTTTCCTTGAGTGTATTCATTAGAGTGAAACAGCGCCCCCTCTGATCAGTCAGTTTTAGTGGTGAAACAGGGTACTGCACTCCTAATGGTTCTTAACAGACATGTCAGGTCTAACAACAGACCTTTTTCATGGCAGACATTTTGACTGATCATAGCAGAAGAAGCGCAGGTGGTACTTCTAACATTAATGATGACTCTGTTCCATTAAGTGTCCCAAGAAGCATCTCCAGTAAGCCAGCATGCACAATACCAAACTCTGGAACTGGCTCATCTAAATGGAATGCAGCCATGTTATTAAATACCTCTGTGCTTTTCCTTCTTTGACTCATGAAGAAAGGTTTGTGGTACGTCAGGCGTCGCAGTGACACTTCCCCCGGCTCGAATACAGTCAGAGACCTTAATGCATTTCATTTCCTTTCTGCCGCTCTGCTATGTGCTATCTAATGTAAATGTAAGTTTGCAGTGCTTATATAAATACTTGGGAGTACTTGGGATACTCTTCAAGAAGAATAGAGTCACTTGGTAAATGCGTCTTCTTATGCACATGCAGTCATGGAATTTTCTTTATTTACAAGCTGCTTATTTCCATTTAGAGTGATAATACACTTGCTTATAAATATGCGCTCACATGAGCACGATGGTTACCCTGCGTATCCTGCGTATCCTGCGCTCTGCGCAGCATTGGCTGCGCACATTCTCAGAAATGAATCTGACCCCTCGTCGTATACTTTTGAAACCTGCAGCCAAACGAAAGATTATCTTTACACGTTTACGTTTGGGCCTCGTGTGACACGGAGATGAATGATGAGATAAATATTGTTCTCGATATTCTACACAGGAGGCAGCAGACTGACAGCTTCAGCCCTCCGTCTGTGTCAACACAAGGTGCGTTCAGGCACAGCAGCGAGTTGTAGGTCACCCATGTTTTAGCAGCTCCCGGGTCTGTCTTCGTCTAAAGACACACTAATAAAATACTAAAACTTGAATGTCTCATTTACTGTAGATATGTGTGTGATTGTTGTGTGTGTTCTTCAATCTCGTGCGACTGTCGTCCTCTTATGTTAATGTTTCCTCTGCTGCACTCAGGTCTGTCATGCAAGAGATAAATGAACCTTGATTGTTTTGTTAACCTCAACAAACCTTCATTTTTAAAGGAGATTATCTGAATGAATTAGATTATATATTCTTATGTTGGGTCTTCAGAGCATTGTATGTTGTAATTCTGAGAACTTTGATCAATACAAGGCCAGATGCACAATGAATACAGTGTGAATCCAGTTTTATTATAAGGTTTCCATGTAAGTTAACTGAAGGATGACCAACAAACGTCTTGTATGTGCTGCATACTAATTGTCACAGAATGCAGTTTTTGCTGTTAGTATAAATGCAAAATAAATGCCAATAAGTGGATAAATTGATCATCATCACATACACTGTATTTACAGTCCCTGTGATGCTGGTGTGGATCTCTTGTTATCAGTGTGTTTGTGTCTCCGAGATGAATTCCTGGATTTTCTACGTTTGAAGCATCTGAATGTGATAAAGGACGTCGAGAGAGAGATTGTGGAATAAAGCTGGTTGGTTTCCTGTCTTAATAAAACTCAGCAGAGCCTGCAGACCGGTGTGAAATGTCGAAGAACAGCAATAGAAGAGTTTTATAAATGTGACGTCCTCCAACACCGAATAATTCCTCTCAGTTTGCAGCCTGTGTTTCTTTTTTTTTTTCTTTTTTTGTCATTCCGACAACATCCTTTGAACTCGTCTTGCTCCAGGTTGCATCAGCAAGATGTGAAGCAGATAAATGAATAATTTTGTTGGAATTGTCAAAAACTGTCGCAGCCTTCGTCTGATTGGTACTGAGACCACTGTGTGTGTGTGTGTGTGTGTGTGTGTGTGTGCGTGTGCCTCAGACGACACTGATTTTGACTTTCCAAGGTTTTTTGCACACTGCTTAAGAAATCATCCTCGAAAATGAATCTCCCTGAAGCAAAAATCCAGGCGGCTTTATAAACAAAATATTTCTATGTTCATTTTCATGCTTTTAAAGTTCTTGGCCTGAATGATCACATTATGACTGAGATTTGAGATCATTCAGGTTATTCATTCAGATTATTACATTTGTCTCATGTAAATTCTTTATGTAATATTACTTAATACTAAAATCAGACCACTTTTGAAACTGCATAAGATAAAAACAACATTGCAAATGTTTTTAAGGCCACTGACCACTTTGGTCCACATTGAAATATTTCATCAACAGATTTGATGTTCTCCACTGGATGAATACTACCGATTTCTAGTGCCAACATGAGCGTTGGATGGATTGCCATGAAATGTGGTTCAGACATTCATGTTCCCTAAAGGACGAACTGTCTTTTTCTGATGTAGTTTGAAGAACCGTTGTCTTGACTTTCTTAAGTTTTGCTGCTTATATATTTTATGTCAGAAAATGTCAATCCACACTAATTCAGTTTGAGTTAAAATAATAAGTTTATAATAATAATTTGTGTTTCTTGGTGGAACTTTAATGCAGAAAAACGTCTTTCTGTACGTGATACAACAACTGCAACTGAACTTCAAAGCATGTACAAATAGCTTCCCAAAGTATTTATAAATAATTTATTCATGTGGAGCGATAAACAAGCGTGCAGACACTGTTGGGGTTCCTAATTACAAATCAGATAAAATGCTTATGCTGCCATTAAGATATCATGGATTTACATTTGGGACAACTCAGCATTAGTGTACACCAAATGTCAATGTGCTCGTTCTGTGCTTCCCTCAAAACTGCCCAAAGCAAGCAAACTGTTTGTCACCTGAACGACACACAACCACACCTGGAACATTTCCACTGAGTCGCAGCTCTTAAGTTTTTCAGCAGCAGCCATGTTTTATTCATCGCGGGCCGTCGCTGTCGCCTTGACGGCGTCCTGGTCATGGCGGTCTGACAGGGACGATACGGGAAATCACTGGATGTCTCATTTCCCAACTCGTCCTGATAAGGTTTGGTAAAAAGGTTTAAATGGCAGTGACAGGTGTTGGCCTCCAGACTTCACTTTACATCACTCCCCTGTTAATTTTTCCCCGTGTTATCTCTCTCTTCCTATTTGTCGCTCTGCTTCTATTTCATTCCCGCTCTCTCTTCCTGTCTGTCTTTCATTTAGAGAGCCTCTTTATTTTTTTCGCTGATTGTTGTGGCCCGAGGCGATGTTGTTGTGCTGGTGGTTGTCATCATTCAGCAGAAGAAAAAAAAAAAGAAATTCTCAGCTGTTTTATTTCTTTTCTTCATCGTGCCACAATATTCCTCCCATGCTTAAAGGATTAGATTATTTTGGTGTGACATCCTCAGCTCTTTCTTTTCTTTCTTTTTACAAAAAGCTCTCTGGAGGAGGAGCAGTAAATCTCTGTTTTTCAGTCAACACTTGTACAGTGTTGTGTTCCTATGCTCTTTGACAATGTGAGACAATATTGACACTGACAGGAGAGGAATCTTAACTCCAAAACTGAAATGTGGAGGTGGATAAAGTAATGAAATCTGTTGCTGAAGTAATCAGACGCCGCTGCAGATCGCCAAATCAAACCTTCAGTTTGTAGATTGATTTTCCTGCCTTTCGGCAGTCACTGGCCTCAGTTCATTTCTATACCCGTTCGTTTCCAGAAACTTTGATAACTAATTCATCACTGTCAACCTATAGTCGCCATTTTCTTGGCAATTCATTGTGTAATTGCAAGAACTGTTTCTAAAAAACTAACATCTTTATTTCAATGATGCTCCAATGTTCAATTATCAGCCCAGAAACATGCGGATGAACCGTCATCATGACCAACATCATTCTTTTAGCATGCTAATGTGTTTGGATGTTACTGTATACACTAACATGATAACTACAATTGGACGATAACATGCTAACAGTCAGTATGTAATGTTTAGCATGTTAGCGTGCACACAGTGGAGTGATAACATGCTAACAGTTAGCTTTTTAAAGTGTTTGTGTTATATGTTTCAGACGGTAATTACGACCATTCACATTACATTCACATCAGCCTCCTCGTTGTAATTTAGAGTCGGAGATATCAGTTCTGGCAGCTACAAAATCTCCCACTTTGAGAGAAGAATTAAAGGAGTGTTATCAAACCAAAGAAGCTCTACACTCTTTGTATCTGATATTACTTTGTAAGAACTGCTAATATGTGGCACGATGAGCTCATTTCGTTGGTGACCCTCAATGAAAAGTCACATCGTTTGGATTAATGGGGAACATGGATGGTAGACCGCAACAAATTCAATCCATCCAATCGTGGCGGAGATATTTTACTATCAGCTAAAGAGTTCAAAATCAGCATCCATCACCTGAGCCACGAGTGGAGCCATGACATAAAGCTAAAACAAAAGTAGGCTAAGCAAGCTACTGTAGCTGGTATATTACATATCGATGTGTTAAATATAAAGCTGGAGTCAGGGGGAAACAGTTAGCCTAGCTCTGTTGAAAGTGAATAAACGCACCTACTAACATCTATAAAGGTTTTATTCAAACAGTGTGTCTTGTTTTTTTTCACCTTGCATGAACATAAATGTTAAAACACCAGTTTAAGGTTTTAGGGGGAGTTATGTGTTTTGCTTTCGCGCTTTCACTGGTTTTGGTTTTGGTACAATGAAATTCATTTGTACATCCTCAGGAAATAAGTATAACTTAGTAAGCTAATGTTAGTGCTAGCCAGTCACATCCAAGCTAGCTGGCTTCCTGTCTGCCAATTAGAAAGCTCAATCGGTTTTTCTAAAGAGGCTTTTGTACCATCGACTCTGACCAAAAACCACATGCTTCCTTTGTTTAGCCGTTCATTCTCCCACACAGCAGACTCCCTCGTAGGACCACGCTGACGATTTGCTGTTGGACATACCTGGTTTTCACTGGACAGTGAATTGAACTGGATTTTGTATAATTGTGTACGGTGGCCCTGTGGCTCTGACAGCATGAATACAGAGTGGCTGTAATTTCCCTGGGGGTGTTAGACCTGTGTCCTCAGACCTACTGTCATCAGGAAACAAACTCCCATCATCACTCCGAGGATTAAACAGCCGATCCAGATTCAATATTGCTTATTTAATCCACGTTCTGTGTGTATACGAGGAGGTGGATGAAAGGGAAATATCTCTGTGTTTTCTTTTGGTGCTGTGACCCCTTTCATTTGTATGCACAGAAATATTAATAACACAACGGGGATATGAAAAGGTTTTTCCCAGCAAATTGATCAGTATGAAGGGAGGCAGCTGCTGTTTGTAAATCAGAAAATAACATTTCACTCTAATGAGTAATAACCACACGTATCAAAAGGTCGGAAAAACATTCAGTGTGTTTTAACAGCAAAAAAACCAACAACAGCTGAGGCATTCAGTGTTAGATTGATGCGCTGCAAAAACATTAATTTAACTCTGACTCCTTTTCACAAACAAGCGGTCGACCGAACAAAATCAAATAACCATTTGTTTGGAAGTTACAGTGACCCTCTCAGAGGAGTGTGTTTACAAAGAAGAAGAATGCATATAACTCCATCAGCATCGAGCTAATGATACTCAAGCAATGTTGAATCATGTTGATTTGCACTGGAACGTTGGTGCAGACCGAACGCACTTTACTGGCAGACGTTCATGTTTTTGGAGAAGAAGAAGAAGAAGAAGAAGAAAAAGGGCAAAAGAGAAAATACAAAGTGAGGCCGCTTGACGAGAATAGTTCCAGCACTCTGTTGACAGAGATGAGAAAAAATCGTGCTAGCTGAAGGATCTGGGGGGTCATAATTTTAAATCCTAAAATCCTCCGCAAGCCTGGTTTAAGATCTCTCGATCACCCCCGGGGGTTTGATTCTTTTTGTAACTCAAATAGGTGTGGTTGATTAATAGCTGTACCCCTTAATGCAAAAACAATTAAGACAATCAGAGCTTGTTAGGTGGCATTAATGATGTGCCATAGCCAGAAAAACAGTGACAGAAAAATTGCCAGGAAAATGGCGACACGCCCCTCCCAAACAGAGAGCCGCTAACAGAGTCAAAGAATCAAAGGCTGTGCACATTTGTTGTAAAAACACTCATTCCCGAGTGTTGGATGCAGAGACAAACGTACTTTATGTGGTAGTTTTATATTTAATGTGTAATAATCATCTGCAGCTTCTATCTGGCTTCATCTCGTATAATACCAACATGAGTAACTTCCTTTGCACTGAGCTAATTTGCTCAGACACTTGACGCTCAACTTGGCCGGTGACTCGTCAGCAGCAGAGACTGTTGCAGCTGTCAGCCATGTCGTCATGTTGAGCGTGCAGACGCAAACAGCGGGTTGTGAAGCCCGTTGTCTCGCCAATACCGACAGCAGCGGATGTTAGCAGCTAAGCAGGGTGGATGAAGTCGGGAGTGTTTGTTGGGGTGTTCAACAAACAAATCACCCCGTTCAGGTGCTGCCCGGGAAAATAAAGACAAGCCACTTAACAGCCACTGAGCTGTTTAATTAGAAGCCCTGCTGCTCGTTAATAAGGACATTAACGAGGAGCGCCGCCCACTGCTCGGTAATGAGCGGGGAGCTCGTCGTCAAGCAGGTGAAGGCTGGACACGACAAGGCGTGGGGGGGGCAGGAGAGGGGGCTGTGATTGGCAGGCCGCAGCGGGGGGTGTGGCCACCAACCCTCAGCTAATTGCAAAGTTAAGAAACAGCGGGAGTCGGTAATGTGTTGTTGCACTTTTACTTTCATCGAACAGGGTGCTATCGATCGGGCGTGTTGTTTAATTGTACAGATGGAGGCGTGGTGCGTTTCTCATAGAAAGGTTATCAGGTATTGATGAGGGAGCTGATGGGTTGTGGCCTTTGGCTTCGCTGTTCTCTGGAAAACTGAAGAGGGGAAGGAAACGTCAGGAACCACAGCACAGCAGGAACCCTCCACAGGGCAGCCTGGAGCATTTATTGTTATTGCTGTTATTTTTATATGTTATCAAAGACATGCTGCTAATGTACGCTTACTGTTAAGGCCTCAATATTTCTAAATTTGGCATTAAAAAAACCAGACATTATATTTCTGGCAGCGGGAGAAGATTCTTTTCTGTTTCACGTGGGGAGAGAAAATTTACAGAATATATAAATGAGTCAAATGTGAATATCGAATATGTCTATAAATAAAGTGGAAGTGCAGAAACAGTTCTAGCAACAGCTCTAATGACGGTGGTGTCGTTAAAGGTGGTCCCTATGTCGGATCAGGTAATCACTTGGCTAAGAGTACATTGTACATTGAACCCTCACCAAGAGGAGGGAAAAACGTCCTCAGGGCCTTTTAATCGTGTCCTGTGGCCCCGTTGCACATCATTCTTACTGTGTTTTGGCTGTGGGAGGCTCACTCAACAGAGATGGAGAAGTGGCTCCATTTGGCTCCAAATGGAGTGAGGCGGCTCCACAGACACCTCAGAAAACAAAAACACTGACTGATGAAACCTCTGAAAAATGTATTTTCTCAGTAATAGTTTAAAGTTTTTCGTGGTGCTCAGAAGTCGCAGCATGTAAATCAAGTTTGAAGCAAATTCATTTCCCTCCTATTAGCTGGCTAAATAGTGCGCTGTCACTCTCATTACATAATGCATACTGAACAGTTTAAGGTATGGAAGTGGGTCACAGTCTCCTGCAGTCCGCTGGCAGCCGTGGTGGGTTCAGTGCCTTGCTCAAAGGCACCTTGAACCGTTGACCTTACCGGTGCCGTCCGTCCTGCCCGGCCACGATGCTGCGCGTCGGGCTGCGCCGCTGAGCGGAGCTGGGTCACCTCCAGGAGCGCCGATGTTGCTGTTTCTCCTCCTCATCCGTCTTGCGGCCGCGGCGATGGAGGCGATGCGTCTCTCGTGTCGAACAGGTGAGCACAGCCATGCATTACAAGTGCCGAGCCGGCGACCCCGGGGGACGCCGCACGCACACACACACACGCACACACACACACACCAGCTGGCTGCCTGAAAAAATAAACACCAGCACCTGACAGAAAATAATCCCCTGAACAAGGACGAGCTGAGAGCACGTTTATTTTTATATAATGTACAACATGCTGTGTGTTTGTTCTGCTGCATCAGGTTTAACATCACAGGGAAGGCAGCACAGGCTCATTAGCTGCTGCTGCTTCACTAAGAGCTGAAACGTGTGCAAATCACCGAGTACATTTACTCAAATACTACACTTACTGTAATTAGAGTCTCGAGGTTCTGCTACTTTACTCGAGTATTTCCATTTTGAAGACTTTCTACTTTTCCTCCACCACATTTCAGAGGCCATATTGTGCTTCTTACTCTATTTACCTGACAGAGTTGCTGCTTTAGAGATTTACATTCAGGATAACCTGCTGAAACAACACTTTGGTTTATTCTAAATGACACAGTAGTGAGAATCAGGTTCAGGTCTTTGAGAGGGTCTTCTGGGACGCCTCCGCAACAAATTCCACGACGCGCTCCACATGTTGACCAACTGTAAACGAGGCGAAGCGAAAGAGGAATGATGATGTTGGTGCTCCGAGGTGGAACTGTGAAACAGAAGAAAGGTCACAGTCGTTTATTCTTTCTCTATTTAGGCTTTTCTGAGCTCAAGACTGCCGATATCACACACACCGCTTCAGACGCCACTGTTTGTTTACATTCTTGGTCCTGGAAGTCGGTCTGTGGTACCTAGAAAAATAGGTGATGACCTGTTATATATAATCAGACTCTCATTTGTCATATATATAAGTCAAATATCACGATTAGGTTCCAGCTTCTCCAGTAGTAGGATTTCTGTTTTATCTGCCTGGAAATTGATTTGACTGTTGATTTGACACTTGGCTGGGCATTTATTTGTTTAATTCAAGAGTGCAAATTATTCACAGATGAATTGAAAAACTGCTCATGAAATTAGTGTGTAATGGTAATAATCCCTGGCTGCAGCCTTAACAGAATACCCTGACTTTGTGCGAGGAGGGGAAGTTGTGATTTCTGGGTTAGAGGATCCACTGAGCTTCAGAGGATTCTTTTCTCTGTTCTGCACGAGTCAGCATTGGCCTGAATTCCAACAATATCGCCCTGAAGGATGTAATACCAGCTGGTGCAGTGAGAGCTATCCCCCCCTGTATGATATTGCACACAGAAAAGTCATCGGGCTCAGCCCCCGACAAGCACCTGTATTCGATTGCTCATCTCGACTCGGCGGAGAGCTCTAAGCCTTGTTCTCGCTGGCACTAATCCTCGCTAGAAAACAGCTTTCAGAGGATTAGCATCAAGGGGGGCAGAGCGGCGCTCGTCGGCGGGGGAGCCTTGCTTCCCCTCTTCTTCTTTTGCTTCTTCTTTTGAGCCCTCTGTAAGTTAACCTCACACACACGGCTTGACTTGACTCGGAAAATCTTTGACCTTCCGCTTGGTTTCCTCCCCGTCGACCCACAGTGGCCTCCATTAAAGCTCGGCGCTCCCCATTGACATTCAGTTAAAACTCCCCTCAGGTTCTTCCCCCTTCATGCTGCGGCTGGATAACTTAGCCGTGTAATTCCACGTTATCTGGAGGAACTGGGCGACACACAGATGGCCCACATGCTGAACTGGACTTGACCTACTGTGGTAAGTTACTGTATCTTATTGTAAAAAGCCCCCAAAAGCTCGAGGTAAAGAGGTGCGAGGCCCTGAGGTGTGTAGGTCGAAAAAATTGGGAAAACGAAAGCCTAATTCCTGCTGCAGGCGATGCATGGATGGATATCAGACAGAACACAGAGAGCAGTGCAGGCTGTGAGGAAACACGGAGAATAACACCACCGCTCAAGGCCTCTTATAGATGCTGAAAGAGCGAAATAATGTAAGTCGATGGTGTGTTTTTTAAAGCAACAACTCTGTTTCTCTGAACAAAGAGAGGATTATTCTGCATGGTGATGAGAAGGAGCTGCTGGAGGCCACAGCTCCT
This sequence comes from Enoplosus armatus, assembly GCF_043641665.1. NCBI lineage: Eukaryota > Metazoa > Chordata > Actinopteri > Centrarchiformes > Enoplosidae > Enoplosus > Enoplosus armatus. The sequence continues at coordinate 23,800,190 of NC_092189.1, read as the reverse complement.
GCAGCGAACACAGAGCCAACAACTTTTTGGAGATGGTAAATTTAACTTTCTCCTCCAATTTTTTCTTCTTTTAATGTTGTTTCTTTTTTTTTTCTTCTTCCCCCTAAACCTCTGCAAATACGTCATTCTAATCATTGGCTTTGATTCCATTTCTCCCTCCACAAACAGCGGGCCGTTCACTTAAGAGCAGTGAGAGAGATGAAAGCCGGTGCATCCAGGCAGGGATCAAAAAAAAAAAATGATGCTTTTTCCCCTCAGCTTCCAAATTCCTGCTGGTTGTGACAGAGTCGAAAATACCCAAGATAAAAGACGGCTCTGCCTGCTTGTACTTAACATTCCCATTAGACTACCAACAATGGCTGCTTTTGTGTGCTCTCATGTACGGATACGAATGAAAATTCCTTTGCCTCTAGTTCTTTGCAAAACACAATTCAATCATAGAACATTTTGAGAAAAAAAGAAAGGCAAGCAAATAGAAAAGCAAGCTCGGTGATCTGACGAACAAAAGCAGACGATGTTTTGGGAATTCTCCAAGGTGAGCGCTAAAGGAAGGATTGGGTTCAGAGGAAGATGAATGAAAAACTGACAACAGGACTGTCTGTTGTTTGCAAAAGCTTCGTTTAAGGAGCTGCAGGAGGTCTATTAGAGAGTCAAAAGCCCGGTCTGAACTTTTTAATGAGCCGTTGCTGATGAGAGCAAATGAAACTCACAGTGCTGAACTGATGTGGGCGTCGACCACGACTGCAGCTTCGGCAGAGGAGGGAAATCTGCCGGCTGTCACATGGGTTCAAAGTACAGGATTGTTAAAAGAGAAGTCCAACAGTTCTTCAACAAATCATCCTCTCAGTTATCTTCCTAAAAGTCAGATTAGAAGATGGATATCAGCTTCATCTCTGTTTGTCCAGGGCAGATGTAGGTCCACACATGGTTAGCCTAGCTTAGCACAAAGATGCTCGTGAAGCTCCATCAAAAGAAAGGACAGTATACCTTCCAACAACTCAACTTCAGGGATTTGGAATCAGAGGTGAAAAATCTGGTGACCAAATGTAAAGCTTCATTCATAGGTTTTCATAACAGTAACGTAATATGAATATATACTGTGTATATGAATATATGTCCACTTGATCATTGTAAATCCAATATTCACTCTCCTTTTAGCTCTGGTTTGGTCTCCACCAGCTCCTGAGGGAAATATCTGACTGTTTAGCTTGTTTGAAACATACAGGAAATATGCTTTCTGCAAATTTACCAAAAGGAAATAAAATAAACCAAAACTAGGAGCTAAAAGAGGCTAAAAAGCTCAATAGAGCTGCAGAGTTGGTTAGCACCACTTTTTAAATTACAAACTCATTTCAATTGTTTTTATTCATTCAAGTGAAAATGAACTTCACTGCAGTAAAAGTCACTGCCAGCAAGAATTCCTTTAAGTGCTGCAAGTGAAATCATAGCAGATACTGAGCTCACATGTCAACAGATCCATCTCCATGACAACTGAGCAAACTCCATCCACTGAGGAAGACCATGTGATACAGAAAAGCCAGTAAGTGGATCTTGAGTTGGAACGATCTCGTCAGGTATCTCGAGGTCAAGGAAGAACTTCTTTCTCGTGATGTTTTTCACGCGAGACAGAACAATGTAATTAAATGTCACACACGTGACCTTCAGTGTGATCTGTTTCTGAAGGGAAACAACGACAGTTCAGTTATGAACACGTTGAGCCTTTTGTGAAGATAATTGTTAAAATCCGGGAACACATTGACGTCACTTCAAAGAAGTCAGACGGATCAAGAAACACAAGCAGTTGGAACAGATTGGAAACAAACCAACGGCTGATCCTGTTATTTGGAAGAGAAAATAAAGGCAAACTGTTATTGTTATTAAACACAATCACAGTTTAGTAGTAGATTATATAATCTGGATTTTTTTTAGCCAAGTCACCGGGTTCCCAGAGGTTAGCTCTCACTTTGGTGAGTACAGTGTTATTATCACTGGTAGGAATGATGGCACAAACAAGTAAAATGAAATCCAAGTTGTGATAAACCAGAATTATCCTCAAACGTATGGGTATTAATATTATTGCCTGCTGTTCTTCAGGCAGCTCCTGTGTTGATTTTACAGCTGGTTGCCTGTACGGTTGCCAATCCTAAATTTAAGCTTCTTGTAGAGTGTGAGAGTGTCATTTAAACCCCTCAGACTGTAAAATGAAAATGTAACGGGCCCTTCTGCGCTCCAACCTCACACTCTCACGGTGTAACCTGCACCACGCTGAAGTGTATGAATGTGAATGAATCTGCTGCCCTTATTTTGCATACTGGCACTAACAGGTCTGCAGCGTCTCAGCGCTGCAGGGAGGCAGCTCGCCACAGCGCCGTGTCGGGGGGGGGGGCGAGAAAGTGACGCAGGAAACAGATCTGCGAAGGAGAGGTGGCAAAAGAGAGTAAGGAGGTGACAGAGAAACAAATCGGCAAATGGAAATGTCTGTTTTGGCAAAGACGGCCATTACAGGAAGGACGTCATTGCGTTCTTTCAACTCAGAAAATTCTGGTTACTTTTTATTACCCTTGAAATACTTCCCCTCCCTTCCTTCTCTAGCAGTCATCTTTCCTACCTCAGTATTTCCTTCCCTACATTCCTACTTCCTCTTTTCCTTTTCCTTCTCCACCCCTTCCTTTCCTGCCTCCCCGTTTCCTTCCCTATACCTTCACCTTTGCTTCAGTAATGCCTCATTTGCTTCTGTACCTCCTCCTTTCCCTACCTACCCCTTCATCTTTATTGATTCCTTCCCTAGTCCCTCTTGTCCTTGGACATTTACTCCTTTCCTTCCCCACAATGTCGTTAAGTTCCGTTCACTCTTTCACTTTCACATTCCTTCCTTCCTTTCCTTGCTTACTTCTAGTTACTCTCTGGTAGGACTTGAGCGGTGAGGAGGGAGGCAAGGAAACCAGGAGGAGGAAGGACCTCCCCCTTTTCCTCCGCCCCGGCAGCTGATGACGGGAATCCCAGAGAGCGCGCTCGGCCTGAGCGCAGGCTGGTTGGTGGGACACAGTGACAGAAGAGGCGCCCTGGTTTTCCAAAGGCACCGAGCCGCTCGCCGTCCCCTCTCAGCGGGGACCCGGGTGACCCTGCGGAGGTCGTCGTGGGTGACGAGCGAAGGGGCTGAAAAATGGGCTCTTGTCTGGGCAGTGGAGGAGAAAAACACACACACACACACACACACACACACACACACTGGGATATGAAATATTATCAGTTCTGTTGATTGAGCTTATTTGGGTCTCCTCGTATTTCCGCAACGTCAGCTGTTCCTGTTCGGAGGGGGATTTGATGACGGGTAATAAACTGCACCTGCTAAATAAAGCTCCCCCCTCCCACCACCACCACCACCCCCCTAATGGCAGGACAGTACATCTTACCGTGCTTACCTCAAGGCTTTATGAACTGGACAGCTTTGCTAATTTAGCATACTTTTAAAGGTCATGAGCTAATTTCAGAAGGTGGCGTTCTGCTCTGACGTCCGGTCGACCTTGATGATCTGATTCTCTTCTTCTTCTTCTTCTTCTTCTTCTTCTCCTCTGCTGTCAGCTGCTGCACAGACGCCCCGTTTACAGGATATTTAATACCTGATAAGCACCATTAACCACCCTTTTAATGAATAGTGTGTCATTAACTCAAACACTGTCAGGTAGAGTGCTAATTGGAACTTAAAATGAAGCAACGCATCATAAAATAAGTTGACACCGGTTATTAACTTCCAATAATAATAACAAAGTCCTGAAATGTGGCTGGTTGTAAATAAATTGAGGAAAAAAAGACCGTTTGCACAGCAGACTGCACATAATATCTACTCATAATGAGCAACAGCCATTAAAATGACAGTAAAATGGAAAATGGTTTTGTCTTTTTTGCTAGTTCTACATGTAATAATATACATCTGCTTAAATTTTATTTTCATTTGACCTTTTTCAAACAGGAAGCCCTTGCTGAAATTAAAAACTGTCCTGGATAAGATAAGCCAAGCAAGCTGCAGACGAACACACTGACTTCATGAAACGCCGCAACATCATTATGATTATTATGATTAATACTTATTTTAAACAATTTTGATCCCTTTTTTTGTTTACTGCCAATGTTACAGTAGTGCAACGCTAAACCAGTGGAGTACTCTTTTAAACAGCGTTTCTAGGCTTTCTAGATATTTTACAAACAAATTCTAAATACAAAGAGTAATAACTGACCTTCTTTGTCCGGTTTTACAGACATCTTTTATGACGGTGATCTAGTGGGAAACATGCAGTACCATGGTCGGCCAGAGGGACACACTGGCAGCATTGCTGACTCTGATACGCCACATCACCTCTGTTAATACATCTATGATTACACACAACAATGATAAACTGATGATTTAACTATTTGTTGAGAATGAACTGAAAGAAAAGGTCACTGAGGCTGGAGTGTCACCAGAAAAACTGACCATTACATTTTGATATTGATATATTCTTCTGCACAACTGGAAATTTTCAGAGTGAAGGTGAGGAGGTCACCAACATTATTAATCCTTCTCTGGGGAGCAGCTGAAACCAGCAGCTTTCCCGACATAAGTATCAATTTAAAATGCTGATGAGGATGTTTCATCAGAGCCCTGCCATTAACTGAAAATAATGTGCACCCCTCAGCCAATCAGAGTAGTATCATCGAGTATCATCTGTCTCTGTGGTGTGAATGTCTGTATTGGCAGGTGCCTGTCCTTTAAACAAACAGACCCAGTTGGAGGGCTCCACAGATGGCTCACAGGCTGCTGCTGCATCCTGCAGTCGAGGAAAAGGGTGAAGTTTACTGATTAGTCCTGTTAATCTGGTGTAAGCAGAATGTAAACTTGCTGATGGTGACCTCAACAACAGCGCTGCTGCTTGTGATGCATTTATGCTCTGATCCGGTCCCAGCGGGGGGAGGGAGGGGGGACGCATCACATGTGGACAAACCCACATAAAGGCGATTCTGCAGCTCTCAGCTCCCTGCTGACCTGCAGACCTTGATCAACGCTCTAGGCCATTCATAACAACATGCAGGCAGGTCATTACAGGAGGGATATAACTGATGACAACAAACTAACAAATCATCAACAGAGGTCAACAGGAAGTTCCCCGCCTCAGCCAGGGACTGAGGTCAAAGGTGAAAAGATTAGGGCAGAGAATATTGACAGAAAAGGAGACATTTTCTTTGCTTTCTGCTTCATTTTCAGGACAGAATTCTGCCCCCCCCCCTCCAAAAGAACCTCCACCTCCTTCCACACAGACCAGCAGACAGAGTCTGTACAGTGTAAAGACATGCAGTTACATCACTGCTCTGCAGACAGTAAGTGGCGGTTCTGTGCTGATGTGTACGGTGTGCTGCGCGGAGCCACGCTCTTCCAGAAGTTCAGATTTGTTGAACTTTAAACCCAGACTTCATCACAGACCTTTAAAATCACAGTCAATGAACGTTTTGAGACCTAACTAATAAACGTTTCCTGCTTTGTTACGAAACTACTGTTTAAGTTTCTGTAGTGATCAAACTACTGTTAACAACACCGTACCGTGTTGGTCTGTGACAATCAGAGCAGATCAACAGGTTGTAAAACTTAAACCCAGTCCCTGGGAGAGTCCTGCGCCGCTTTCCACTACAATGTGAACTCTGCATTTGACCTCAGAGAAGCAGCAGAAAATGGAGGGATATACTATACTACTATCTACTATATCAGGATGTGTTTTTGAAGCATTATATTTGTACCAGTTTAAATTTTAATATATATTCATACGCTATGAAAGATGAACTATTAATAATTAAAAGTGCAGAATGAATGAGCTGTTTGAACTACAAAGTCCACTGTGTGTTTTCCCGAGGAATATCAATAAAAGATAATCTGAGTCGGAGCCACAGAAAACTTGATTACTCACCTCAGTGTGTCCACTGCTGCCACGAGGAGAAATCAGGACCGGAGTCTGGAGTTCAGAAGAAAAATAGCTCTAAATGGTTAATTATTTACATAATCCACACGGAAACTAATATCACCAGGCAACACATACATGAAAATTAGTATTGCCATGGCAACAGTGGAAACCTTTAACCCACAGTAGTGGAGTGGATCATGCCGGAGGTGAAGTTACACAGTGACCAGGTTATGGATTATTGAAAATGAAACCATTTAAAGTGTTTTTGGAGCAGCGCAAGTTGCTCCACTTCCTTTTAACAGAATCAGATTGAGCCTTTTTGTCTGTGGGCATGTAATATTGTTCCCTCGCTGTGTACACACCATAATGAACACACCAGAGACACACACACACAGAGACGTACTGTAATAAAGTGACACTCTTGCCCTTTAGGAGTTGCCACAGCGATCACACAGTGAACCTTTGGGGGAACGAGGCTTCGTCTCTTCCTGCTGTCTGATGATTCTCATTCACAGAGGTTTCATAACGCGACTGCTGTTCACTTCAGGCCGAGCTCATACACTGTGACTATATATACCTGCTGCCTGTCAGAGGACTCCAGTGGTTAAGGGCCTGGACTGTAAGTGAGACACAAGGCATGTTTGTTTGTGAGCTGGTGGGAAGCAAACCTGATGACACAGATGGGATTACTGCGCTCCAACACGCTGAAGACAAACATGGACAGAAAGGAAGTTTCCCGGGATGGCGTTTCTCAAACACACTTTTGAAACCACAATAAGAAGCACAAGAAGCAAAACTTGAGGAAACGTCAGGAAAATCAAGAAAACCCTAAACCGATGGAGTAGATCAGGGTCCCGTGACCAAAGGAGGTAGTTGAGCCAGCATTAGTGTTTGCATGTCACAGCTGTCCCTCGAGAGTTTCCCTTCACCTGGGACCATGTTGGTTGACAAATACAACATATTCAGCTCTGATCACAATGAGGGTGAAACTGAGATAATGGGAACATTTATTAAAGGCATAGACCGATGACCAGGTGTCATTATCCAGATAACATATTGACATACACTGACGAGTTCAATATAATTATTAAAGGTAGAACTGGTACGACTGCCAAAACTACAAAGTAAGACCCCGATTTTAATTGCACTTTACAATGAAAAGGGTTCATGTGATCAGTAAACTTCATAACAATCTGCCCTTTAGGTTTTGTTATTTCTCATGTACAAGAGGACATTTGTTCCTGATGCAGCCACTGGAGGAATGGTCTGAAGGTCACCAAAACCACAAGTATTTTGGAAGTAAAGTTTTTGAAAATTGTCAGAAAACTGTGGACAGAATTCAATGTGTCACATAAAATGAAAAGATTTATGAGCATTAATGTGGACGTGTCCTCGGATTCAGCTCCACTTTTAGGGCAATTAATAACAAAGACAAACCTGTGATCTCACATTCAGGTCAAACTCACTGAGACGTCTGCAGATGTTCGAGATATTAAACACGTTACGGCCTCTATCTGTTCTGGCAGAGCTGAAGATGGAGACCCTGCAGGGGAAAGGTGTAAAGTGCTTCATCTGCAGACGCGATCAAATGATCAATAAGTGGATCTTGAAAACGTCAATATGTTTGTGTTTTTCTGCTCAAGTAATTTGAGTAAAGATTACAAATTCAGTGCGTAGAATGGTTTCACTCGGCCCCTCAGGCTGCTGCTTCCTAACACCTGCTACATCTGCCTTTTTATAGATCTGAAAGATTATTAAAACCATCATCGCCTGACCTCCTGACACACTCACTCCTGCAGCTGCTTAATGCAAAACACTTATGCCTCTGGATGTTTAAGTCCAAAGCCATGTAACACACTGCAAAACATGTCCACCTCGAGCAAGGACGTAACTACCAGTTCCCCTCAGGAGGAGACAAATACTGGAAACTGAACAGAGACTGTAATATATGAATATAATCTTAACCAAGAACACTCTACAAAGAGATCCTTTTATAAATAATTGCAAATGTAAATGGTGCAGAACATGGAATTTTCTTTCCAACTACTTTTGTCAAACTAAAAAATGTGGTCTATCCTCAGGGGTACAGAAAAGGGTCATGGGATCATTAAAATGGTTATACCTTTGGGAAGCAGGAATGTGGTCGGGAAATTGGATGTAAATATGCCATGTGATTGTGAGGCATCTTATGTGCAAGTGAAAATATAGGCCAACGGGTGACACTACAAGCTAAGGTCAGAGGATCAACAAAAACATTAGGACTCATCCTCTGAGGACCATCAATATTCATGGCACATTTCAGGTGGTTTTTAAATCCCTCTGTCAGTTGAAGGAAAATGTTGACCTGATGATGATGTTAGAGGAAATGTCAGGGGGTCACCATATTCATAACAATCTACCCCGTAGGGACCATGAATATCCACAGCAGATTTCATGGTAACGATGCCTGTAGTTGTTTTTGATATCTTGTGTTGGAGGGGTAACGTCTCCATCTCGAAGCGTTCCCACTAGTGAGATTTTCATTCCTTACAGAGTAATGAATTTGAAAGGCACCAGAGTGTTTCTGGTAGAACAGCGCTGCTATATTCGCTGACAACATGTAAAATGTTCTTGAAAGTGTTTTCCTGAATTATTTTTCTATTCTGTTGTATAAAACGTCTGACAAAGATCCATGTCGGCAACATTTAGGGAATAAAAGAATGCGGACGTGCTGCTCAGCCGCAGCACCGCTGCAGGGATGAATGTGCATCGTTTCTTCCCTGCTTCATTTCAAGTGAAATCTGGAGGCGAGTTAGAAGAGGAGAAAGAGAGGAGGGAAGAAAAAAAAGAAAAGAAGAGAAGAATGTCTGTGACTGTCAGGCAGCGTTGGTCGTTTATCCAGCACACCGGCGGTCACGGAGCCGTGAATAAGGGAAGCAGGGGAGAAAAAAAAGAAAGCGATTCCATTTCATCTCTGCGGGAACATGACAGAGGAATAAAAGCAATACTAAAGTTCAATGGGCCCTGCAGATTTCCTTCCACATGCAATTTGTCACAAGCAGCGAGGTCCATTCGCTGGAAGGAGCCGGTCCTGGAGCTCCACTGCTGCTGCTGCCACCACTGTATTTGTTACAATGCTATATTGTTGGAGGAAGCACTACAACCTGTACACGTGAGTGTGTGTGTGTGTGTGTGTGTGTGTCCACTAAATCTTGTTATGAAGAAGAAGCATTGTTGCACTGACCTCTGAGGGTTAAAAGGTTTATGTCTGTTGTACTTGTGACCACATCCAGCTGTGATGTAGGGTCACACTGCACTGCATTGTTGTTCAAAAACACTGGTTCTGAAATATGAAACGACGGTGAACCAGTGACCTGACATGGGTCAACTGGGGCTCCGCGGGCTGACGTTGTTTCGTAGTTCGGGAGCGTACCAGGGATACATTTATCACAGATGTTTGGGGTTTTTTTCTAGAAGAAATAATTACTGGATTTTCTCATTTAAAAAGGAAAATGACTTCTGTTGTAATGGACACAGACCGGGACCAGGATCAGTTGATAATACACATAAATCCAAAAAGTGTTTCAGTGTTCAGTCAACGTCCACAAGTTTTGATTTTAATGTTGTTGAATCTTGACTTTGTATAGTCGAATTGTGACTTTACGTTGAGATGTCAGGTCTTGATTTAATCTTTTAGTGTTTACATGTTCTGAAGTTACGGTTTAATGCCATTGCGTTGTGACCTAATGTCATTGAGTCTTGACATAAACCCAAATTGTTCTTTCCAAATCTGTGTGTCCACGAGAGTCCGCATTGCACAGATGTCATTCATCTGCCGTGTCCATGAGCGTCGGACTGCTGTCTGTGTCCAATATATCCGGCCCTTGAATGTCCTCAAGTTGTGATTTAATGGTTTTAAATCATGATTTAATAATGCCAACGTGTGACTTTATGTTGTTGAGTCACAGCTTAATGTAGTCGAGATGTAATGTCATGTCTTTGAGACTTGACTTCACAAGTTGTGAATCAATATTGTTGATTACTTAACTGAACGCTATCTAGGTGTAACTTGACTTGTTCAAGTTGTGACATCATGTCATTAAGTCCTGAATGTAGTCGCTCAGATGACGTCACACACAAAATAAAAATCTAACTTCTGGGCTTAAACATGGTCAACGCTGAGGAGTAACTGCTCGTGTCTTCTGCTGAAGATACGCTGTTTTTTAAATAACGTTCTAAATAGAAAATGCTTTCTGGGCCACAGAATCTGCCGCAACTCATCAGCTCTTCCAATATTTCCATGAATGAACTCAATCTGTTAAACTGCTGATTGGCAACTAATGCTGCTCGCACAGAGGAATGCTGGGAGATGGAGTACTGTGTCTGCGAGAAGTGATGGAATAATAAAGGAGCTGAAGAGTAGGGAGTATGTCACACACACACACACACACACTCACTTAGCCCAACGTTTTATAAGTGGGCCTCGTTTCTCTTTTTATCTTTAATGGTTTGGGTTTTGTCCTTTTATTGCTCTATAAAACACTTTGTGACATACTTATTTAATTGAAAGTACTAAAGTCTAAATCATTTTGACTTTTGATGAATCAGGTGGACTAAAAGCAGAGATGGCAGCAAATGAAGGTCTGAAAATTAGGGGACCAACAGGCACATAAAGAAAGATTACATTACTTTACATTGGCACGCAGTAATAAATCAGGCTGCAGTGAAGGTGTGTGCAGCGTGCAGGTGAGAGCAGAATCCAATAAAAACACAAAGAAGAAGCGCTGGATCCTCATGAGACCCACAACATTAGCCCTCTGTTCAACTAGCTTCTATTACTGATAGTATAAGAAAATGTTCTTATACTCATCTGCTGTGGACATAATTCCTCCCACAATAACCAGCATAATCATCAACTTGGTGGAAAAATGATTCGACTCCCATGTAGCATCATTATAATGTAAAACAATACAGTAACTTCTCAAACAGTGGGCATCTAAAACAGGAAGAAAGAACTTTATTTGTAATTTCCCCCATTTCAAAAGTAAATTTGAAGCTTGCCTGTTTTCTTATTCGCTGCTGTTACGCAAATTCAACTCTTTCTTTGTGTTTTCCTGTTGTCACATGTTAGCATGCTAACGCACTAAACTAAAGTGGTAACCACGGTCAACATTAGGAGCATAGTTATTAGCATTAGCGAGGCTGCGACTGCATACTGACTCCACTGGCCACAAATTTGAAAACTGTCACAATTTATGGTATAAATATAACGGCTTCATTGTTTGGTCAACTGTTATGATGCGGTCAACTGAATAAACAGAGCAGCATTCAACTGTTCGGAAGTGAACTGACAAAAAAACAAACAAACATCCCCATGGGAACGTGACGGTCCAAAATGACAGATTAAGAGTCGCCTCACAAGACAACAGCAGATAAATATTATGTAGGAAACAATGCTGGTGGATCCACATGTCAACAGTATTACAATAACCGGCAGAGAACGTTCCTCCCTCTTCTCTCTCTTCTCGACGTCCTCTCCATCTCTCTTCCTATCTATAGCCCAAGTGCTGATTAACTCCCCGTGAGGCCGAAGGCGTCAACACCACTGAGGTCTCCAAATTAAAGACCCCTTCTCCTCTTCCTGTGCAATCAGCAGCTCCTGCTCCTGCTCCTCACAAGTGATGTTGAGCTTCCTCTCAGCACTCAGAGGAAATAAGCTACATTTTCAACCCTTCTTCCTCGAAGTTTTGTCCAAGCGAGCTTTCGAAGTGTGGGAGCTGCGAGGACAGAGGACGCCTCCCCCGCAGAGGACACAGGAACCTAAATTCACAGCCAGGTTGTACAGCCTCCTGAGTATATTCGGGCTGTGGGGATGTGGTGGCCTTCAGCTTCCTACAGCAGCTCTCTGCCACAGAAAGGTCGTCACAAAGTTCCTCACCAGCAGTTTGTTTCTGTAAACACTTTTGTAGTCCTGCAGGTTTCTATAGGAAGAGCCTTGTAGCAGCGACTGCTTTGATGGTGTTTCAGTCCCTCGTCATGCAAACACAGAACAAAAGACTCTTTCTACTCACAGAAGTGCCACTCTGTGATTGGAACAATATTATTATTCGTAGCATTTCTATTAGTAATTGTATTACTTTTATTTCCAGGGAGGAAAAAAACTTGATGCAGCAATAATAATAATCAATGAAGCAAAGAAAGAAGTGACTCATTAGATTGCCACATGTGGATTAGAAACCCTTTCAATAAAAACATATACACATACAGTTGAATGAAGTCTTCTTTCCAAATACTTCAGAGAAAGTACTTAATAATCTTCAGGCACTAAGAAAGACATTTGCAAACTAACAAACAGACAAATGGCACAGAAGACACAGAATCACCGAAATAAAAGAAGGACGTTGTCATCTAACATCAGTGACTGGCATTTTAAAAAGTGCGGCTCCCTGAGGGCCCCTGGGGGTCAAAAATTGCCAAAATAAATCCACAACAATGATGTGGAAATGTCCCTTTATTGCCGCTGTTCAGCCTCGCGCGATTGACGAACTCTGCCAGCCAATACAATGCAGCGCCGGGAGTCGATGTGCTCTCTGACCTCCGCAGATTGTACGGCTCAGTCTCAGCTTTCATCCTGGACCCGGGGGTCACGGGAGTGTTTGTTCCATCTATTGTCTGCTGCGACCTTTGACCTCTGAACTCATTACTGCTGATGTTGGTGATGTTGATCTCCGAGGATCACAGAGTCGGTGTCAGCGCCGGAGGAGGAGCAAAGACCCGAAATACATTTTTCTTTTGATTTTTCTACCGAACACACACACACACAGACACACACACACACACACACACACACACACACACACAGAAGCTAGTGCGAGGCCTACAGTGTTTAATCACAACCTCTGCCAGTGCTGTTTGTTCCATTAAATTATGCATCAGCATTAATTAACATTAAATATGATTGTAATTTAAATAAAATCTGAACTGTACACAGTGAGGTCGCATTTATAAACGAGTGTTTTGTTTTCCTTCTGCTCCGAGTCGCGGACGTGTTTTCAGGCTTATTCCCGGTGGACCCTCCTTATTACACTCGTGTATTTTCAAGAATAAAAGTTAATCCTGGTCCCATGTTATTGTTTTTACTGCAACAGAAGTGAATTTCTTTTTTCCAAAGAAAATCCAGTGACTCTGTGACGTACCCGAGGACACGGGAGGCCTTTTCAGAATCTGTAAAGGAGGCATGATCAAGCAAAACAGTTCTTTAAACAGTGAATTATCATGCTGATCTTACAGAAATGTAAGAATCCAGCTGACGTATTGTAACAACATTAGTGAATTTCATTTGCTTATCACTTCGCAATACTAGTAACAACTACTAGTAGCAACATAGAGTTCATGAGTTAGTGACAGTTGATGCGTTGACTCACAATAAATACATGTTTAGACATGTAGACAGTCGTGTATTCTTACTGTATAGTACATGTATTTGTCCGTCCATTAGAGACCATCCACACCCTACATGCTGATGGGGGTGTACTTTCATCCTCGAAGTGCACAAGTGGGTTTAGAGGACTGCAGAAATGCTCCATTCATTTCCATAATATTTACACTACATTTCATCTTCACTCGCTGACTGCAGCTCATTTCAGTCTCTTTTCCCATCATGAGCACCAGACCATTTGGCCACAACATCAACATTTACAAATGCGTGAGTGTTTTCTTTTTTCTCTTTTTATTTAAAAGAAGTTATTGAATATGCATGTTAGTGGAGCTTTGCGGTACAAATAAATTATAGTTCTTATGTTCTAAATCGTCCCTGTTACATCTGTATTTGCATGTTTTGAAATGCATTTGTTTTGGAGTACAGATGAAAACAAATTATGTTGTTCTGAAGTGTTTTTCTATTATTATTTTAAACCAAATGTTTTACATTATGTATTTCCACATCTGCTGGAATGTTTGCTCATGTTGTTCCTCTCTTTGTCCACTTGCTGGGAGCAGGTTTGGACATATCTGCATCACTGCTGGTTCCTGATGGGAACTGGACGAATTTTCTCAGTTAAAAGTACCGAAAACCATATTTTCCCACTGTTTTAGTATTTAGCCACAAAGATAGTTTCACAGAAATGTCGAAACCAACAGTATTTGCTCGGCCAAACATCATTAAGTTGAGTTACAAAATGAACCCAAACAAATGATCCATTTTGAGAGTTTCAGACGAGTTTCAGACGAGCTGATTTCTCACTCGTTTGTTGGGCGATAAAAACCATCCAATGACGGGTGAAGCTTTCAGCCTCTGCTGACAGCAGGGGGCGCTGACGCCTGTTTGTTTCTCCCTCAACTTATGACACTTTAGCAACACTTCAGTGCCGGTCACGTCTCGAGATGTTGCAGATGGGCGGAAACATGCTTTAACCTTGCTGCCCGCCTGTTTAGCCGCCCACTCCCCAAAACTCCTCATCCTCAACTGGATTAGCGGGCTAGTGAGTGGGTGCCGTCGAGTTTACCTGACCTTTGACCTCTGCTGAGCGCTCCCTCAGCTGTGTGTGGGTTTAGCTCTGCTGCAGTAACCCGTCCCTTACCGTCTATTTTCCCAGCGTCCTGCTTGACTCACACTTTGGCTCCCCGCGAAGGTTTGTAGTGCGCTAGCGAGCGACGAGGAAGAGGGAGACCCTGAGGTTGTGCCAGTCTGAAGGTGGAATGCCTCCGATTATACGATCTAATCCTCGCTATAACATGCCTGGCGGCCAGGCAGGCGTGGGCGGTGGGTAATGGTGGTTGGCGGTTGTGGTGGTGATTGGAGGGGGGGGTTGTTTTTGTTGTTGGATGCTGCTCGCACACATCCCTCTGACACAGGTAGGCGATTCATCCCCGGCTGGACGAGCTCCAGGCCAAAGTGGCGAGCGTGATTCACATCAATCCAAATTCACCTTCTTTATTTCCCCCACAAACCTTTTTCTCTTCAAGCACCACTTCTTCTTCTCTGGAACGCAGCTCTGTTTGGCAGTAAACACCGCGGCTCGCTGTGTGAATGTGTGTGTTTGTGCGTGAGCGCGGTTTAATCCCCTGCTACCCAAAGACCTTTTTTGTAAAAGTGGATTTCAGTCGAGGAGGAGAGCCGAGCCTCTTCTGTGTGTGTGTTTTTCCGGAGCTTGTGATGTCGGCCGCCCACAACCGCGGAGGATTTGGTCCAATCTTTGTTTACAATGCAGACACTGCTGACTTTTTGCTCTGTTCCAATTTTTCAATTATGTGTCCTCTGGCGGATAGCAATTACAAGTCACTTGACGGAATATGAGCATCTTATTCCCCCCGTGTGTGCCACGCTGCTGTGACGTGGATAAAAACACTTGTTATCTTTAATATGACTACAATGTTCATCCCTCCCAATGGGGCTAACTAAACAGAGCCTTATCTGTAACTCTGACACCACAATCCATCTCTGACACGGACAGACGCACTGCATTAAGCTGATGCAGAATACGCAGCTCTCGCAGGCCTCCCCCACACGCTCAAATAAGCGTCTGTTTCAATTATTTTACATTGGAAGTCCGATTTGTCTTACTGTCACATTGAATTGCATCGAAGGGTAAATTGATTGGAGTATATTGGATGGTGGAGCGAGTGACAGGGCGGCCTCTGGTTAAAGATGGAGCGATGTGCCGCCTCTTCCACACTGCTACATCTCATACTGGATATATTCTGTATCTACCCTGTAAGACAAATCTTTATTTTAACCATTTAGTTTGTTTTTTTTGAAGTCCTCACAAGTTATATGTGATTTTATTTAAACAACAAAAACCTGTTAGTGTCCGGAGGGGTGTACGACGAAGCGAGATTCCTTTGGAAATGACGACACCATAGAGGTTCTCTTCGGAGGGAGAGTGTTTCGAGACCGAAGTGATCCATTTGGTTTTTGACGATATTCCAGCTGAGGGAATACGTTATATATGCAAACTTGTTGAGCCGTAGGCTGCGTTAGTAATGCCACCAAACGAAGCAGCACAAACTGAATGTGCAGACATATACGTTCAATTGGTGATGCAGAAAATACGAGCAACAACACTGTGCTATTTATAATGTTGTTGCTGCTCTCACTGAACTACTGACTATGTTTGTAAACTCATTTCACTTTGATTTGAGTTCCACGCATCCTTCATTAGTGTCAGACAGAGAGTATAATGTTTATGCTATATGCTGTATGAAGAGCTCCACAATGTGCACTAGAAAATAAACAGGTAGCATGGAGAGTAGTAAAATAAATATATTAACTTGTGAATTGGCACGACCTCTTTTGCCTTATTTGCAGCAACAGCGTAATTTTGCCGCAGTAATTCTTTTATATACTTCATAGCTGTCCATTATAACAAGCTGTTCCTCCTGACTGAGGTAGGCGGCACATGATCAGCCCTTTTTGTGCAGAAGAAGAGTCAAGTGATGCGTTAAACGCCCCTTTTTTATGGGAAAGCACACAGAGCCTGATGTTAAAAAAGGTTCAGTCGAGCCAGCTAACGCAAAGAAATCCTGGCTATGTTGAACTTGCTTCGTAGTGCACCCTCTGGTCAAACAGCAGCACCAGGATTCACACGTGTCAGATGTTTTGAATGTGAGCGTGGGGTCGCCATGCAAATGAAAAACCTGAGCGCTGATTGCAATGGAGGAGGCGGCGGCAGTCACCTGTTCAGGCCGGCTGGAGAGTTTCAGCGGGGACTGTCAGCTGCTGACAGAGAGCAGAAAGACACTTAAGATAATTGGCTCCAATCCCTCTCGCCATCACCTGCGGTAAGGAATTAAAATAAGAAATGGGAGGAAATGACTCTAAGCTCTCACAGCTCAGCAGTGAATCATAAATCAGCCGTCAGTCATCGCTGACGGAGAGCAGCTCAGATGAATCATCTCCTGGCACCTTCCCTTTTCTCTTTTTTAAAGCCCAGCTATCTCAGTCATTAGCTCTCCTGGCCTTGTGAGAGGTGTGACAGTGTGTGTGTGTGTGTGTGTGTGTGTGTGTGTGTGTGTGTGAGCGAGAACACATGCCAGGATGATCCTTAACTGTAATAGATGTCAAGCGACAACTCAGCGAGCCAGACTCTGTGAATACCGCCAACCTGGGGCGAGCAGCGAACAGCCGGGGAACAAATGACATCGACAATGATGTGTCGGCGGGGGGAGGGGGGTTGCTGGTCTTTGCTGATGGTTAATATGCTCCTGGTGTATCTGAGGAGGTGGTGGGAGGGCAGTTCGCTGCTGTATCTTTGACAGAGGCTGGTCTGATGATTGGAGCTGTAGTGAAAGAGGAGGAGGAGGTGATGACATGTTCAGTATGTTTGGAGCCTGATCTCAAGGAGAAATCCTCCTGACTGTTACCACCAGACTGGGTCTCTCATGTAAAATCATTACATTCAAGTCACAGCACGAAGCTTCCATTTTTTCTGAAAGATAAATCCATGACAATCTTTTAAAAACCCCAGAAAACCAAACAAAAAGCTCATGCATACTGTCTTGCTCACTGCAGGTTGATTTCACGCACCATAGCACCATGTATGAAATCACTATTAAATAAACCAAAAGGTGAGAAAGCGTGCGGGAAATTTGCACTTTTTTATTCACGTTCTGCCGTCTTCCACTGCACCTGTTGGTGAGCAGCTTCTCCATTTCCTTTGTGGGAAACAAGTGTCCACAAGCACTTGGGAGGAGGACGAGGAGGCGGGGGGATGTTTGTGTGTGAGGCCACTCGCTCAGCTTCTCCTGACCTCGCCCCTTTATTTAAGTGCTGAAAGAGGCAATTTGCCTGCAGTCTGCCCGCATTCTCCGCTCGCCGCTCAGTCTGAAGTAATCTGCCACATCAGACCCATTTTTACCTGATTGCTTCGTCAGAAACGATGTGACACCTAGGTCACGCGCTCAGATTGGAATGTAGATGCAACACAAACACTGTACACCCACAGATTGAAAATGAGGAGCGGACTGAAGACAGAGGAATAAGAAAGAAAACATTTCTGACGTTCTCAACTTGTAGCAGAGCTGATCAAATGTCAGGCGTTCCTGAGGAAGTGGAGGAACACGGCAGGGAGACGCCCTCCAACATCGCTGTGTCCTGATCCAAACCTGCAGGTAGAGCAGGAAAGTGACTGAATCTTTGAACAGTGTCTTTATATTCAGGACTAGGGCTGCAACGAAGAGGTTTTTCAATGAATGTATTGATTATTTTTGTGATGTAATCTTCAAAGCAGCCATAATATTTTCCCTGTTAACAATGGCAAAAAAATTTGCCCAAATTGTCCAATATGTAAAGAAATTAAAATTTACGATTACATAAAACAGACAAAAGCAGCAAATTCGAGAAGTTGGAACCAGACATCGTTTGGCATTTTTGTTTAATGAACAAGTAAAATAATTTCGATTAATTATTGATAAGTTCATTCAGTGTGAGCCAAAAATCATTCAATAAATGATCATTTTAAACATCATGTCTGCATACATTGTTGTCATTGCTGTGTACAGATTGATTAAGGATGCTTCTTTTCATCTTTTGATTGGTTGACTAATCAATCATCAGATACTTAGTCGACTAAGAGATATCCAGTAATTGTTTTACCAACATTTTATGAGAAAATTAGCGATTAAGCATGCCTGGCATCACAAAAATACACACAAGTATGCTTTTGTTTTTGATAAGCTCTAGATTTGAAGAGATCCTCCTGGCAAAACCACTTGATAGGTTTTAATCTGTCTTTGGGTTTCTGTGACTAATTTAAAATTAATTAGTTATAGAAATCCAAAATGTATTAGTCAAGCAAGGATTTTGAGGCAGACCTTATGATTTGATAATTCTGTACTGTATTATCACACAACAACCAGGCGCCATGAACAACAATGAAAGCAGAGATGATACTGAGTGATTCATAATTTAGCTGTAATGTGTTCATGGACTAAAACATGTAAAAACATGACAGTGGTGAAAATGAATTTGAGACAAGTACACCTACATACTCAGATGTTGATTCATATCCAGCTTTGTTTACACCTAAGTGCAGGATCATTTGTTTACATGCATCTTCAGATGCTGACCACTAATAGTTTTTTTGTGTATCGATGGACAAAAGCAACTGATTATTACCATGGAAACAGTCCAGGAAGCAGAAGGCAGAGAAAATCTGCAGAGTGCGTTCACATTAAAATCAACATGTAACAGTGAGACCAATAACAGGCTGCTGCTGACAGGAGACTCTGTTTATAGATCTGTACATAAGGAACATAGTCCATATTGTGGATAATGAACCCACAAAGGATATGCACCATTGAACATTCACTTTCAATTCCTGTACACACACAGTACATCAAATCACAAAATACACAACGTGGCCAAAAGTGTGTGTACACCCAGAAATGACACACACGATTGCAACATCATGGGCATCAATCTGCTGCTTCCACCAGATGTTGAACCTGCTGCAGGGATTCAGACACAAGAGTGTTACTAAGGTCCAACACTTGGTTGATAAGGTCTGGCTCACAGTCGGCGTTCCAGTACATCCTAAAGGTGTCGGATGGGGTTGCTGTCAGGGCTTTGTGCAGGCCAGTCAAGTTCTTCCAAACCAAACTGGATAAAACTATTTCTTTATAGAGCTGCTTTGTGCACGGGGGCATCGTCATGTTGAACCAGGAAAGGGACAAACAACAAGTGTTGAGACAAAGTTGGAACTAATTCATTGGAACTAATCGGCCCAGGCCACAAAAAACAGCTCAAGAATCATAAAACCTTTGCATTTTATTGAAATGCAATCAGTTTGCTGAACAGTAGTAACTTCTCAACAGACTAGGGAACTAATTTTGCCTGTCATCCCAGTAGATGAGGAGTAAAAGTGTCGTAAGGTAAAACAGAATGTGAATGTTGAGGTGGTTCAGTCCTGGTGCCTTCCTCTGGACTGGTAGGAGACCCCCGGGTAGACCCAGAACACGCTGGAGGGATTACATATCTCATCTGACCTGGGAAGAGGGGTGTCTGGACTACCATGCTTAGCCTGCTGCCACTGCGACCCGGCCCCAGATAAGCAGAAGAAAATGGGTTGAAAAATGGATCAATGGAGAATGTGATTGTATGGGAACATTATAGACTGGACGATAGAGGTCAACAATGTAAATATTTTTTGTTACCATTAATTTTCGAGTCTTCACAACGTGGATATGACTTTACTCAATAAACACTTAATCTGGTTGGTGACTGACGTTATGTGTGTTTTTTCAGTTTAACAGTTAGTTACAGTCATATTTGGGGTACACGTGTCAGACTTCACACCAGCCAACTGAGGACGTCTTGTCTTACAAGGACATCTTGTCTGATAAAGGGTTTGGTGTTGGTGTCACTGCTTATGGAAGCTGAAAGAACTTTTTAAGACCTGTTATCACATGATTTGGTAATGGTATTTTGTGTTTATGATGTCGATTTTGAATATCACGCTATTATCTTTTAATCGTGGCTGGATAATCTCTTGAAATATCAAACCATTTTCTCATGATTGTAATTACATTTACTTGTCTTTTGAGATAATCGATACAAGAATAAAAACCCTATTTTCTCACTTCTACAGGTGTAACAAAAGTGAATTTTATGCAACTAAATTGCTGTAATTAAATTTACAGTACATTGTCTGAATAATTGCTAATTGTGCCTTTGTGACTGTCAAACACGTTTGATCTTAAAAATGTCTTTGACATCTTAAACTGCAAGCAAAACTGTTACGGGCAGGTTCTGTCAGCACTTAGTGATGTTTTATTCAGCTTTAATGAGCATGCAGTTGTTAAAGGACTATAGGCAAATATTCACTCTGTATACTGTAAAATAAAGGATTAGTTGCAGCCAGCACAACATAAAACTGACTAAAAAGGTTTCTGTTTTCTCTGAGGTTAGGTTAAGATAAGAGAAAGCTCCAGGGATTGAATGTCAAAGTAAAGTCCTTAAAGGTTTCCGAGACTTGTGTGTGACTGTGTGTGTGTCAAAACACGTCAGTTATCAGCTCAAGAATTCAAGTCTAAAGATGAAAGATTTCGTCTCTGAGGAAACTTTCCACAACAAACAAACTCAGAGCACAGTAAACTCTGAAATCTGAGGTGCAGCCGCTGGCTAGCGTCTACCTGCTGTTACCTTCTGAACTCCAAACAAGTGTCAGAGCACGCCGATGTGTCACCCTCCCTCACCCTGATTTCCCCCGGCGAGGCAGCAAGCCTATTTGGAGTCTCAGGTCACTGCTCTGGCCTTTTTGCGCTGAACCCTCAGCGGGTAAGAAGCCGGTCCCCGTAGCTGTCTGCCCGCCCTCAAAGGAGCCACCAGTGACCATGGAGCAGCCCGCTTGGACTAATGAGGTCCCTGGGTACATGCAGCCAGCAGGACGGCGCAGGCTGCAGCTCGCTGACTCAGTCCTGTCCTGCTTGTAATGTGCTGTAAGCTGCTCTTCAACATGATGCAACAGTTCTGCTGCAGACACACAACACTAAACTAGATTGTAGTCACTGAGACGTCTTGAAAAAATAACATAGAATAATCAGGGATTCCGTTTTTCATCAGTTAGACGTCCCTGTTAGTCCTTTTATATCC
Organism: Enoplosus armatus; assembly: GCF_043641665.1. Classification (NCBI taxonomy): domain Eukaryota; kingdom Metazoa; phylum Chordata; class Actinopteri; order Centrarchiformes; family Enoplosidae; genus Enoplosus; species Enoplosus armatus. The sequence goes on along the minus strand of NC_092189.1, from coordinate 23,778,695 downwards.
TTTAAATCAGTGGATTCAAAACATTCTTTGAGTACTGGACCCCTTGTGATGACCTGCCGAAATGACCACCAATCTGAGAGAAACAGCTGGCATCTGAAGCTGCACATTTCTGACTAGACCGGCAAATGAACAGTACATGTACAAGGCAACGTTTAAGTAATTCAGGGGTTTGTGGACTAATTAAACAGTTGACATATAATGGGTTATTTAGTGAGCTTTAGAGGCTTTAGAGGTGCTGGAAGGCAGATTTGTTGCGAGCTGTTTGCCTGCTTCCAGGTCCATTCCTCTTACATACATACTTAAAGCCCAACAAAGTCTGGCTGCTGAGGAACAGTCCGCTTGAAGTTTTGTGAAATGCTTCCAGTCACAGTGGAACTGCGCCTGAGGTACGACAGAGGCTAACGTGCAGCCTCACCACCTCTTACAGCTGTGCGTCAATACAGCATCAGTACAGTGGCTGAATGCATCCAGTGTGAAACTGAGGCCACTGCACCAATTCCACCTGGAATTAGCCTGTGATCAGTATCTGGACACCTTATCTGTATAATTGCCTTTGCATTTACACCTGGTATCGTTATATTGATTCTGTCCACATTATGATTTGTCAACAAACATGTTGCGTCCCACCTCAAGGGAAGCAATGCTACTGATATGACTTTGACTTACACTTTGAAATGCCAGAGAAAGCCTGCTAGCTACTGTTTCTACATGTAGCATTTGCTGGGCAGCTTAAGCTAGTAGTTAGAGGTGACTTAGATGACCTTTCAACTTGCTGTGCATACTGTTTTCCAGATGTGATGTGGCTGATTCGATCACATTGTGAGGAAAATGCATTCTTCACCTTGTATTAACATGTGCTGGAAATGGGGTCTAACAAATAACTGAAGCTGCTGCTGCAGTGCTGCTTTCACTCTGCCTCAGGTGAAGACGAGGTCTCGGCTCAGCACCAGCCGAATTATTATTAATAAAACACATTGAGTGCCTTTCATAATCTAACAATGATACTTCCATTAAGGGAATATGTATCTGTCCGATTTAAATGGGAACAAAAATGCAAACTCTATGAACCTCCTGCAATACCGGTATGAACCACTAGGGAAACGTGGCCCCCTAGGCTCTCAACCTGCATGCGGCCCTTTTCCTCGTGCATATGAGGCTCTTCTACTCACATCCTCTTGTCTTTATTCAATTTTAAATCAAAAATGTATTTACTTCAAACATGTAAATTATTGCCTCAAGAGAGCCAATCTCTGCTCAGAAGGAACAATATTAAACACAAGGGGAACATCAGAATGCTGAAAGGTGCTGCTGCTTGACGGATGTATGACCCTTGGAAACAAAATGCAGCAGATCTCTGCTCAACACGTCTCTTGAAGTTGACCTTTTCCACAAAGCCTGTTCCCACAGGGATTTCTGACGACACAACAAATGGCAGTCTGTGACGCCAAATGACGGCTTTTCTTGCTTGCGCCGTGCATTTTAATACCTGAGGCTGTTTGTTCTGTAACATTTCACATTTTCAAAATGGAGACGGACAGCGGGGGGAATCAACACAAAGGTCAGCGCCTCACCTTCCCCCCCCCCGGCGAAGAGTGTCAAGGAAATGATGTGGCCACCACTGTGTCATTAATTCCCATGAAAATCACAGGTTGGCAGAGAGGCTGCCATCCCCGCCTCCCCCGCCCCCTCACCCAGAGACAATTACAGGTCATCCGGGCTCGTCGCCATGCTGCTGTTGTCTGTGGAAATTGCAAGCTGTTGCTTAAGAGCCCAGGAGAGTGACTTTAATTAAAGGCTGCAGTGACCGACTGCTGCTGGCAATCAGCAGACGCCTGCTCTACCTGCTGCCTCTGTCTGTCTGCCCCCCCCCCCCACCCCCTCCACTTCTGATCTGTTCTTCTTCTCTGTCCTCAGCCTCAGCTGCGTCTGCCCCTTTTACTGAGGTTATTTTAGGTTCTCGCTAACAGTTAGCAGCTGCTAAAGCTGGCAATTTTGGACAGTCAGTTTGTTTCAAACTTAAGTCAAGAGGAAGATATTTTCAGCAGAAATCTGCTGTGGACATTCATGGTCTCCAGATAATGATTTGATTATTTTTCATGGAGCTAAAACTGTAAATTAGAGAAAGCTCGAGAGAAGATCATGGGGTCATTAATGGGTTCGTCCTCTGGGGAGCAGGAATATGCTAATTATTCAATTTAATGGCAACATAGACAGCAGAAGACCAAACAGTTGTAAAAATGTAAAAAATGTATCATACATTTGTAAAAAAGCGTATCTTATAATCCCTATTATAACTCATTTTATTATTACGGCTTTTTAAATTCATACTTACATTGAGATTCTGTCTCAAGAGTACAAGAGGACACAAAGAGGAACAATTCAGCCATATGTGATGGTTGAACATGTAATTCCAAAGAGAGGCGTATAATCTGCTGCTCTAACAGCCTCCACTCTTCTGTTTTCAGTCTTTCCACCCAACGCTGAACTTGTCTGTAGGGATTTGCTCCCATTCAGACACAAGAGCGTTACTGAGATGTTGGGTGATAAGGCCTATTGAGGTCAGCGTTCCAGTTCACCCCAAAGGTGCTGGATGGGGTTGTAGTCAGGACTCTGTGGGATAACCATTTCTTTATGGAGCTGCTTCATGTAAGGGGGGCATTGTGTTTGTCCCTTCCCTGTTTCAACATGACAAACTGTTGACACCAAGTAGGGAGACCACTTGTATGCTGGAGCATTTAGATTAAACTTGATTGGAACTAAGAGGCTTAAACCAGGAAAAACAATTCCTCATCAAAAGCACACTACAGTAGGTGGACAGAGGCGTCCGCATGTGTTCGGCAGTATAGTGACGATTGACTCCTTCAAGTATCTTCATATTCTAACATTTTGTTTTCAGATAAGAGTAATCAGTCAGTACTTCCTTCTCTTTCCTTTTACTTCTGATCTGTGTCTCTTTACTTTCCTCACTGGTTTCCTTACTTTTCTACTTGCTGCCTCTGTCATATTGTCTTGCTAATACTCCACTCTCTCTCTCTCTCTCTCTCTGTCTCTCTCTCTCTCCGTCTTCTTTCTGGCCATCTCTCATTTTCTTCCCCTCACTCTCCATCTGTGTGTGTGTTGGATTGATTGTACCTCGGGTTACATATTCTGTCCACATTTCTGTTCTCTGCCGCTCGCCTCTCCTTCACATTCGTCTCTGGAGTGCCGGCCGACCGTGGGCTATTACTGTCTCATTAAAGGGAGGCTGGGGAGACGCGGGCCTGATAAATCAATCAAACTTCCCCTCGCTGTGCCAGAGGGGAGATGGATCGAGATGGATTTTGTCCCAGCGAGAGAATATCCCAGGGTGCACCTCTTCCAAATGGTGTCAGAGAATGTATATGCTGAGGCAGCACGCTGACTCCAACAATAGCTGAGCTTCTATTTTCATAAATTTAGAGGGATTACTTTGGCAGCGGAGGGACAGTCTGTGCTTTCATTATGTCGTATCACACACACTCAACATGCATCATGGTCAAAGAATCCTGGTAATTAGACAGAAATAACTGCTGTCATCTGAAGGGAGGTGACTCTGATTCATCTTCTAGACATTTAAACTTATTTTACTTCTCTGCTGTCGGCTGTCACGCTGGTTTATGTAACAGATAAAACTAATGATGTAAGGGAGAGTTTCTGGGAGAATTTATGGCCATATGGGAATAATATAGGTTTAAGTTCCAGAGTGTGTGATTGTTTACATTCATATGTTTTTAAATTTGATTAGATTTTTATTGATTTTCAAAACAGACTGAATCCAAGTGATAACATGCTAAAATGAGGACATTGTCCCGACATGGTAACGAGGGTCTGCAGCCATGCTAGTAGCCGTTTACCGTTGTACCCAAGAACAGCGCTGCTTTCAGCAAAATGCAAACGTCAGCATGCTAACGTGCTCACACTGACAATGCTAACATTCTGATGTTTACCAGGTATGTTCACCATCTTCTTTTAGCATGCTAATAATAGCTAATTAGCACTAAACACAAGGTAGGCTACACCTGTGGCTGAACCGATACATCCCCTGGGGAGCCGTGGATGTCAGTACAAAATGTAGTGGCAGTCCATTAGATATTTGGCAGAGTATTTCAGTCTGGACCAAGATGATGGACTGACAGATGATGAGAAGATCTGTCTGAAAATACGGTATTGATGTTTTTGTCCGAGTTGCCTGCTGTTTGTTCTTCATCCTGCCTCTTTAATTTCATTATTGCTGCTCCAGCCCGTGGATTGAAGACAAGTTACATTTACACGTTGTTCTTAATAAGGCCAAATGTGTCTCTGACCTCTGGTGGGAGTTTGTCTGATTAGATTAGAATCCATCCTTAGTGTGTCTTGGGTGTGTTTACACCGTTGCGTTATGCAATTACAATTCTATTACCAAGGTATATTGATTGACTCAACCATGTGAGCTGGGTTTTTCTTTTGGTTTCCTCTTTTCTCTTTCTTGGTTTCCTTTCAGTGTTTCTCAGCACTGTTTGGCAGGTGAGTCACTAAAACCCCAACAGACCGGTGATGTATAGAAACATAACCGATTTCCACGCAGTCACAAACACAACATGGACTCACTTCTGAACCCTGTGACCTCTTTATTGACAGACTTATGGCATTGTCACAACATGTCTCAGCTATACATGTCATATATTATAGTAAAAGACTCCTCATACAATACATGCCATGTACTATACATGATGTACACTGATGTAATGGGGCGGTTTGTATGAAAAGAAAATAGTTTTATGCTGTTTGAAGTTGAGGTAATTTATACCCACAGGTTTTTAACACACAGTAAACATCTGTATATGAATGGATGGATGATAGTGTGAGTGTTTCAGGGATGTAAGAAGCATATTTGTGGGGCATTGTCAGTGTAAAACAAAAAGAAGGATGTTTTAATATCCCTAGAGGGCCTTATTGTGTGACGTGAACCTCCTTTGTATAATACTGGTAAATTAATTATGTATGTTTACAACTGGAAGAGCTCAGCATCATGTTTCTTTTTATATTTTATATATAATCGAGCTACATTTAGCTTTTTTTTTCGATATGAACTTTGCCTGATGAAGGTCTGATGACCGAAACATCACCAATACAAGTGATGGACAGGGTGCAGGAGCTTTTGAGCTTTTGATCCTACACATCTGTCACCGAGACTTGCTGGTCTTCAAGGACGAATATATATTTTCCGTGATGTATAAAGAAAGTATAATATTACCATGAAGTCATGGAGTTAGCCTTGGGCTTCATCTGAACAATGTCTGCAGCATGAAGAGTCCCGTTTGCAGTGTAACCATGTACTGTATGTTTGTCAAGAAAGACGTGAAGGTCCACCACAAAGCAAACTTTATGCCTGTATTGATGAAACAGCACCAAACTAACTAACTAACTATTACTTTTGATACAAAAGAAAACGTCTAAGTTTTGAAATGATTTGAAGTGATTTTGAAATTGAATGAACACTGCAGAAATGCTTCTTTCTATGACTGGAAACAATGAGTTGTGCTGATTCCTGGCCATGCGTATGACATTTGTGTATTTGAGTTATGGCTAAATTGTGCCAATCAGGTTAAAAGGGTTAAACCAATATTCAAATCTGAGGTTTCAGTCCCTTCTGAATTTTACTTTTCAAGGCAAGTATTCATGACTTCATAACTATATAAACACCAAAGGAAGACACAAGGAATACGTAACATTATGAAAACTATACTTCATTGCTGTTAAGTGAAAACCATGTATATCCACTAAGATAAGACACAGTCTTGTTTATGCTTTGTAAAGTTTTAGGCAGTTGAACGAGTCCCAGGAGAAAATTCTCAACCCATAAAGGAGAATTTTATCATTTAATTTATCTGAAAACTTCAAAATTCAGAAGATATGGAGAGTCACAGTGCCGAGAATTAAAACACATTATGAGAACACTATATTTCAAGATAAATAAATATATGAATAAAGTAAAAATATATAAAATAAAGTCTCTTGTGACATAGTTTTCATACTCTGCTAAGGTGGGAATTACTTCCAACAACACAACCAAAACATGTTTTTTTATTGTTCCATCATCACAGAGCGCAGCACTTCTATCCTGCACCGTGTTCAGTCGTATCTGAAGTGTGTCTGGATTTCTTATTTCAAGTGAAATGTTTCCTCTGTGAATGTTCCCTCCACGTTCATCAGCTGCCGTTCAGCTTCCGAACATCTCGTGAGCGGATGTGACAGGCTGCTGCAGACACGAGCGGCTCCTGTCAAACTGCAAATAAGGAAAAGTAAACCGGTGAAATATGACAACAAAGCAACAACAAACATGACGTTCTTCGCGTTTGATGAATTCCCCTTCAGAGCCAATCAGGAGCGAGCATGTCTCCTCGATCTGAGCTGTAAATTGTTTCCTCTTCGAGTCAGAAACATTTAAAATGCTGGGACTCAGATGTGAGAAGCAGCCTGTCCACCGGTTTTGTCAAAATTCAAAAAAGAGAACAAGAACAGACTTTAGTGCCCCCTTTAGGCCAGTTGTCCAGATTATTCCCAGTCAGATCTAAAGTCTCCTGCATTTTAAATGTGGAAAAACACACACGGCATCATGCTGAGGTGAAAATAAGTACAGTGTCTAGTTTCCAGGTTCTGACTTGCTAATCAGATTAAAAGACACAAACTATGCACACTCTCCAGGCAGCAGTTTTAAATACAGCCTGAAGACATTGTTGCTCTTGGTTTTTTAATTTGCAGCAACATCTTTTGACCTGCTGGGCTTTTTCTCTTTATTCGACGAGGAAGCAGAGGGAACTGAATGTGCTGAATTTTAAGATTCAGGATTAAAAAACATCAAGTGAAAGCAGCTGCTTCGCTCGCTTCAGCCTTCCAGTCAAGTAGTTGATTGTGCTCAGGTGTGTTTCAGGTGGTTTGGAAGGTGCAGTCACATGTTGGTGATGGCTGAATCCGGGTTTTCCACACATACCATTTGGCAGCAGATATAAAAATCTATTTAAATGGAAGAAATTGATTCATGAATGCAACAACCTTATTTCTATGAAATGAGAAGTGTGGCCATTTTGAACTAGAAAGCACCCAGACAGACCTCCCTTTAAATGTGTTATATTATACTTAATAATAGGAAATATTTTGAATATACATTTTTATCCACGCAAATGACTAAACATTAAAATAAAACAAATAATGCTCTGTCTCACAAGGTTAAATCTTTTGCGTCAAGTATTGTCCTACATCTTGAGCCTTATCTCGCACCATATTTGTATGAAAAAGTATTTCTTCATCTTATTTAATTTATTTATGTTAATTTAAATCTCACTAATCAGAACAAACGCCGTGCGTGCAGCGTGAGCACGTGAGAGCCCTGTAGGACTAACCAATCCAGAGCCGCTGTTGTGGAGTTGTTTCCATTTTCTGATTTGAAAATATTTACTTATTCATACTTTCCACCAAATCTAATTGAAAAAACTTTACTTTTGTTAAAGCAATCCCCCAAAGTAAAAAGTCTTCCTCCAGCACAGGAGCTCCACAACCAGAGAGAATGGAGACTAAAAGTTAAAGGTGTCATGCTCTTCATGACATAACTTTTAATGTTCAATCAAAGTATTTAAGTTTTATGTATATTTTAACATTAATGTTGTACTGCACTGAAAGAAGAGTACAGACAGCGATGTCTTGAAAAAGACTGACAGCCGTCTGCCCTCTAAGTCATCCATCAGTGTTTCAGCGACATAAAACTGGATCAATCTGTTTGTCCCAAACTGCCGCTGAGAGCCGTCAGTTAAAACACTCTGATCACTCACTCAATCACGGAGGCTTGGTGAGGGTCGCTGCTGCTCCGATGTTATTAGTGTTTGCAGTATATTGTGTATACTGTAAACTCTGTAAACTTCAGCTGAGGTTCCAGTAAAACACACAACCAGCTGTAACCGGTTGAACATAACCTTTATGTTATTATGACATCCCAAAATGCACTCTTAGTCCCCTGAAGCTTCATTCAGGGGATCGTGTATGTGCTTTGTGCAAACTGTCTTCACCGCGTGTCCACAAACATCAGCTCAGACTCAGATCCACAGCTGGATCTCAAGTTGCTCAGAAGTGCCCAATGCGTCATGTAGAGATTGTGTGTAAATTCTCACAAACCTTTTTCACAGAAGACACTTTGAATTGTCTTAGCAGCTAAAGCACAGGTGGAACAAACAGCATCCATGAAGCACCTGTGTTTGACAAGTCAAAATGTTTGCTGTGAAAAAGGTCTATTCATCTTTTTCAAGTCCACAACAGCGGCTCTGGATTGGTTAGTCCTACAGGGCTCTCACGTGCTCACGCTGCACGCACGGCGTTTGTTCTGATTAGTGAGATTTAAATTAACATAAATAACTTAAATAAGATGAAGAAATACTTTTTCATACAAATATGGTGCGAGATAAGGCTCAAGATGTAGGACAATACTTGACGCGTGTTTTCACTTCAGAGGACAAAGTGTTCACACTCAAATCAGCCAGTGTGTGTGTGTGTGTGTGTGTGTGTGTGTGTGTGTGTGTGTGTGAGTAGGTGTGTGTGTGTGTGTAGGTGTCGTGCTCTGTGGCTGATCAGGGCCAGAAGTGGTTCAGCTAGCCTGAGAGGCCTTAATTAGCCAGCATGTCTCCTACAGCTCACCATCACACTGCCATCGATCCACACACACACACACACACACACACCTCCTCATGTTAATGACCCCTGACAGCAGTGACAGGACTGCTGGTAGGAACTAACTGCTTTTGGATCACTACAGCTGTGACATTAATACAGTGTATGTGAGTGTGTATATTTATAGCGAGCAGTTAAAACAAAAGGAACATCAGCTCAAAGGTTTTGTTTCATTTTCCATCCAATTATTCTGTGAGGAAGAGGAGAGCAGCCGCCGCTTTGTGGGAAACATTCCTGCTGCAGAGACAGAGCTGTTAAGCTCCGAGCTTTGCCTCGCTCGCTGCTAATTCAAGAGAAATGCTGTTGTCTCTGGTCCTTCCCAAACCCCAATTTGTCTTCTTTTTGTTCTTTACTGTATGACTGTTAAAATATGCTGATGAAAGGAGGCCGAGCGTTTGCAGGGAAACAACAGTAAACCAGTGTTTTTATACCCCGAGGAAACCAGGCTTCTTGTTAGTCTGCTTTTCTGCCTGACTTGACACTTTTGCCAGATCAAACGTCTCATCACAAAATGCAACCTACAAACAAAAATGCTTACCCATAATCCATCAGTGCAGGTGTGTGATGCGGCGGGCTCTGAAATGAAAAGCAGAGCTTGTCGTTAATCCTTCAGACAAGCTTCCCTCTAATTAACAAGCTTGACTTTAGCAAAGCAACGGAAAATGAATTGTGTTTTCTCAACAAAATATAATTCTGCTGTTCTCCTGCCGCCTCTGTGTGTTTTGGAGTTCAGGAGAAGCTGCATCCATCAAAGAAAAGACGCTTTAAAGGAACATCCTGCTGTTGTTGCACGTTGGACGATTTACTACAAATCATGCATTCTTAAAATAATGGCCGTTTTCCAAATCACACTGCAGTGTTTTTAATATCTTAATTGATATGATATCATGGCCAAAAGTATGTGGACAACCAAACATTACACCCACATGTGACAGCCATGTTGATTATTATGCTGCTCTAACTGCCTCCACCAGATGTTGAACCTGCTGCTCCCATTCAGACTCTGTGCACACCAGTCAAGTTCTTCCAAACCAAACTGGGGAAGCCATTTCTTTATGGAGCCGCTTGACATGACAACGGGGGGATTGTCATGTTGAGACAACAAAGAGACAAACACAAACAACTGACACAAAGTTGGAACATTATTGTCGAAGATATCTTTGTATGCTTTAGCTTTAAGATTTCAATGGAGCTAAGGGGTCGATCCCAAACCAGGAAAAACAGCCCCAGACCGAAACCTTAACTACACCACACATGTTCTCACATAGAAATATAGATTATCCACATTTAAATATGACATTTGGTTTGGGATTGGGTCTGGGAATATGGGAATATGCCCCACTGAAATATTTCCGACCTCTATATCACTGTCCACATCTGGTATTCTGCTTTTTCTGCCAGTTGGAGAAACAGAGCTCTGTGGGAGGTATGTCATCTTTCTACATAGGTAGCTAGCTACCTAGCTTTATCCATGAAAAATAACAAAAAGTTTGCCACTAAGATTGCGTCGACATTTTTTTTTCGATCGTTGAGAAAAAATGGTTTCGGCCGTAACTTTCCTGTTGACTGAAAATGACATTGGCATGAAAATGACACCCTCAAAGCGAGATAACCGAGGTACTGAGTACAAATTGGCTAAAATGGCAATAGAGTTTGGTTATCAGGCTATGACTAAAACATGATATCAAGTGACATGATACAGGCCTTCAGTTGGGTCCATGACTTGAAATAGGCCCCTGTATTGAAGTCCACATTTAGAACCTATTATTTTAGCTGATATTGTGCTTACATGGTGCTTATTTCTAATTTATATTGTGTTTACTCATATTAATATGCAGCAAACCTGGGGTCATGTAATGTCCCAGCAGAGGAATACTGTAATAAGGCGCAGAGAGGGAACTGGGGTTAATAGGGGCCCAGCAGCCGTTTTTCCCCCCAGGGGCCCCTAACAGGTTCATCTGTCCATGTCAGTATTAATGCAAAGTACATGTGATTTGTAGTAAATGAGCTAAAATGTGTAAAATAAGTGGTACAGTAATTTAAAATCTTGAGGTTGAGTTTTTCTTCATTTAGTCAAAACTTGTCACCCAGTTTACATTTGCTGCGTAACTGTCACTGCCACATGTTGTACATTAAAATGAGCTACATCAGCACAGCCAGACTTTCCTGACTTGTTTTTATCTTGTACAATTTCAAAAAGTGTCTCCTGTAGATTTTGTTCTGCTGACGTGGAGAAACCAGCATGATGCAAGGAGCAACCTCTCGACGAGATGCTGAAGTTTCTAAATCCGGCATCAGAGAGTGGGAGCGCTGATAACTGTACAGCAACAAAGAGGGGACATCAAACACAGAGAGCAAATGCTCACCTGATAGTTGCAGAGTGGCGTCGAGCCCACATTACGCTGCAGAGAAAAGAGAGGGCAGGAGGAGGCAACGACAAGCCGCTCTCGCCTGTTAACACTCAGTGAAACAGCCAGATCTGCTTCTAATGGCCTCGCCAAAACTTTTCATTTTATAATTGGCAGGCAGCCGTGGCGAGATTGACAAATGAGTGTCAGCCATCAGCGATTCCCCGAGCCAGGGATGCCAAAGATGGAGAGCGGGAATCAAAATAATTAAAATAAATAAGGTGCCAAGTGATGGCAGCGCTCCCTCCAACATGGCAGATGAGAGCTGCCAGCGAAAAAGAGAAGGAGGGATGGTTCGAGTGTCAGTCTTCACCTCCTCTCCAGGACCTCTCACCACTAAACCGTTATTAGTGACAGAAATCTGCCAGCTAGTCAGTCGCCTGTGTGTGTGTGTGTGTGTGTGTGTGTGTGTGTTAGCAGAGGCCTGATTATCTGATTGTAAACAATGCACCGGTAATCAGTAGGAGTTTACACCTCAGGATGAGCTAATTTTCACTTCCCCTGGCTCCCGTCTGCCCTTTTTGTTTGCATGTTGTTACATAGAAGAAGAAATGAGATGTGATCAGTGTAATGAAGCTGGAAATGCAAAGAGCAGCAGCTGCCTGTGTGAACGCAAGGGAGGATGCTGCAGCAGCCGCGTCCCTCTGTACACCTGAGTTAACGTCTTGTATCTCGGCTGTGTGCAGATCTGCTGCATCTGGATTATATTTACACACAATGTGTTTCCTCTTTCATCAGATTGTCACAAATGTCACTTGTGATGTGCACAGGGTCATCAAATGCCATGAAAAGACAAAAAACATTAATTGATTGATCCCTCTAACAAGTATTGTCTGTGTTCCTTTATTGACCATGGCTACTGTAGTTTATTTTGAGTCAGTCCCACATATCTGGTCCTGCTGCTGGAAACACTACCCAACAAAAGCACTATTTCCTCCTGTCAACTACAGTGGCCATTTTAGGAAATGACCTCATAGTTTGGATCATGGGGATATCATCCTGTTCCAGAGCCACAAAAATAGTGACTTTCATTACAAATTGGGACAGAAAAACTGCCACAAAAACAGTGTCAAGATGGATGCAACTGTAGGTTTGTTTGAACTGGACCTACAGAAATAACGAGTCTTTGATCAACATATTTCTTTGATTGTTTTGAAAAACATTAAGTTAACTGCTGCTGGCGACAGACATGCCACTTATTGCTGAGTGGTTAGGGCGAAACTGAAAAGAAAATGATTTTGATTTACAAGTGGAAAATTGGTAACGACAATAACTTCATAAGCAGGTTTTAGTCTACAAATACCTCTGACCTGTTTTAGTGGGCGTGCTGAAATGTGTTAGCCTGCCAGCTAACGTTGGTTTAGACCTCCCTCCCTGTTGTTGATAATAGCATTATTTATCAGGCATTACAGTTTCACAAGGATCAGGTGTTTTGATTATTGAGGTTGAAAAGAATTTGCAGCAGATTTTGCCTCCTTTTTTCCACTTTGATGGATCTAGGCTAAGTGCTAAGTTGGGCTGGACACATCCTAGAAGCACAGACATGAAAGTATAAATTGTAAATAGCTGCATTTATCCGAAACTGGGGATCTTCCTCTTGAGCCAGTATAATTATCTACTAACTAAACTTACTGTTTGTGTGATGAAATGAAATAAAAAAAAACAGAGAAACAACATATCTCCATCTCATTTAAAAACCTACCAAGGATCTTTAAAACCCATATGAATGTTCGAGTATCGTGACCGACAGCTGACACACACACACACACACACACACACACACTGCTATTGTCTCTTTTGTATTCTCATCTCATTTCTCATCCCACCTCTCTCTTTCTTCTATTTTGTTTCGCTCTCATTTTCCGTCCTTCACTGTGCTGTTATCTAATGGAGCTCTGCTGTGATGTGCGATGCTACGTGAGATGGCAGCAGAGCAGACAGGTGAAAGCCACTTTGTCATCACTAAAAACCACCTGCGAGCTTCCAACATGCTCATTAGCACCTTTTTGCTTCTCTTCTGATCGCTAGCCCTGCTGTTTTTCTGTCACTAACCCCCACCCGCTGGCGCCAAGCTTTGTTCTGAAATGTCAAATCCGGTCGTTGACAAACGCTGACGCTGATTACAGAGTGAGAGCCAGGACAAACAGCTCAGGACGGGCAGAGCAGGGAAGTGATGCAAGAAGGAAAAAGAGAAGTCTCTTCAACTTCTCAGGCTGTCACTGAGCCCTTATTATCGATCCACGGGTTGCCAGATCTAAACTGAACCCCCACTTGTCAGGCCTTAATCTGATCCAAGACCCTTTAACTTAACTGCATTTCGGTTAGAAATAACTGCATTAACAGGCTGACATTGATCACCCACAACCAACTGACTGTAGGCCATCTAACCAGCTGCGGCACGAAAACAATGTGATCCTCTTTGGAAAATGGAAAAGTATGTACAACAGCTGTGGTATTAGTATAGTTAAGATGTCCTCACACAAAAGTGAGAAGAATTTCAGTTTAATGAATGTTACAAGAAGTGAAAACATATTTCATATTTCTAGAGAGAAATTGTATTTAGTTAGTATTTAGTGGAAGAATTATGATATTGTTCCCAAAGCATCATTTAGAGATACTAAATAAACGTATGTCATCATTTTTGCTTACTAAAGCATTATTATAAGGTATTCATAATAATATTTTCTCTGTCCAACGACTGATAGACATATCAGACCTCCCCAGAGGTTGAATCACAAGGATTTTCTCTCTCTACCACTTGCGTCAAGCCAAAATTTCTGATTTCAAATTTCTGGTGTATTCATTTATATAGTGACTTGATTTCCACACAGGCTGGATTTTAAAAAAAAAAATAAATGGCCATCATCAGCCTCGGGTGCCCAACACACCGACTGTACAACTGAAACTGATGCACGGTGGCCCTGACCTGCTGCGTGTGGTTTTACAGCTTGAAGCAGCAAGGCCACAAGAAACCGCTTCTCAATTAAACTCTGAAAAGCTTCTGTATTTTTTTTTTTGGTCATGAAGCTAGTTTTGAGTTTTGAGTTCTTCAACTTTTCTTTCATTCATTCTTCCAGGGATGGAGGGGAGCATACAGCAGAGGACATGCGGGAGCAGATGCATGGTGTCTCTGCAAAAAGAGCATTCAGCAGAGAGCGGAGAGTTGCCTTCTATTTTATTTCCTTAGATATGAGCCAGAATAAGGTCAGAGAATAACCTTTGAAGCAGCACACTATAAACCACACAAAGGTTGACTAAGAGACAGGAAGAGTGTGTGTGTGCTGTGACATTTCCTCCATCCTCTAATTTGAAGGCGATCCACTTTAAAGATATTGGAGGTGGAAGGACTCTGTGTGTTCCAGTGTTTTAGAAGAGCTTATCATCTGTTGACCTTCTCAGCCACAAAAGCCACAAACTAAATGTAAGAAAGGAACAGAAAAAAAGAAAACAGCCATTTCTTTCTCTTTTGTTCAATAAAAATGTTGGTGTGTGTCATGCAGCAGCTCGTGATCAAAGCCAGCAAAGAAAGGGTTAGTTAGCCTGTATCCTTCATCCATAATGACTATCTTTTCACTGATTGGTTGTAGTTTTCTTGCCATCGGGGAAGTGGCTTCAGAGTAGTGAAGTGGGAGGAAGTATTTTGAGTATTTGATCCCATTGATTTTATGCATAAACAGTTTTGGATGGACGTCAATCATCTATACAAAAGATCGGCAGCTGCTTTAGAAACCATCTTGCTCTTTGATAGAAAGTCAAACTTACGGAGAGGAGTTAAATACGACTCTTGTGGTGAATTTTGTTACAAAACATCAATCACAGAGCCTTCATTTGAACTGTGTGCACCACTAAAGCAAAGGTTTACGCTGTGTAGAAACCCGATAAAACACAGATCCACAATATGTTTAGCTTAGCATAGCACAAGCACTGGAAGCAGGGGGAAACTGCTAGCCTAGTTTATTTAAAAGAGAAAAAACACAAAAAAATTAGGATTTAGCAGCAGTTAACGTTCAAGCTAACCCTGCTTTTATTGGTTTTGCTTTGTATGCAAATATTCTTGGTTTTGTGGGGTTGCCAGGTTTGAGCTCTGTCCTAACTCCACTGTCAACCAAACCCAGGTCACACTTGGATTGGTGGCTAGCTTGGTAGATAACTGTTGGAGGGTATATTTTATCACTTTTGATGGAGCTAGGCTAGCTGTTTCTCCCTGCTTCCAGTCCTTGTGCTCAGCTAAAGACCCCCGGACCTCTACCTCCCCTACACTGGACGCACAAGGATGACATTGATCCGTCTTAACATCTAACTCTGGCCTTCATGTAACAAAGATTTTCCAAAATGTGTGAGTTTTTCATTAAGGCAATTTAACTAGACGTGAAGTTGGCAGCTTGCTCTTGTCGTAGTTAATGCTTCTAGTCTCCGATTTCACTATCAGGGAGCCATGGGCCTCCTAATTTCTGAGACACTCACCTAAAGGTGACCTCAGATCAGCCTGTTAAAGCTACCTGCTCCGTCCAGCTTCCCTGCCTCTTGCTTTGTCGCTCCTCGTCATTACTAGTTCTTCCTGCGACAGGAAGAACTAATAATAACTAGCCGTTTCCAAACATATCTGCTTCTGATTCATGACTGATCGACTTTGTGAGGTTTGTTTATTGCATCTTCATATTCAGAATAGAAATGCATTTGTTTGAATCGGTTCTCTCCAGAGCGGGAGAGGGGGACAACAGATGTCGCCATGTTGACTCTGGTTGTTTCTGATCAGCCACCGGCGACGCCACAGCTCCCATCCATCAGAGCAGGTCGGCCGCTGTCATGTCACCAACACACACACACACACACACAGTATGCATATACACAGAAGAGACACAAAAATATGCAAACAGTATGTGTGTATGAACAAAAACACACAGAAATTGAGCACACACACACACACACACACACACACTCACACACAAACCATGGGGAGTAAATGGGCTGCAGTTGCCATAGAAACAGTTGAGTCCCACAACATCCATTCCAGAGAGCCTTCAGAGAAAAAAGAAGTGTTTGTCTCATTTTTCAGATGTGTGTGTGTGTGTGTGTGTAAGTGTGTGTTTCAACATAAAGAGACACACTCACTCACACACACACACACACACACACACACACACACACGTTAGCTCCCAGTATGTGTGTGTGTGTGTGTGTGTGTGTGTGTGTGGTAGATCCCCCTCTGTGATCACAAAGAGCAGCTCTCATCCCTGAGAATCCCATTTCACGGCCAGGCTTAGCGGTGCTGGTGTGTTATTATGTGTGTGTGTGTGTACATATGTGTGTGTTGGTGTGGTGGCGGCAGAGGAGGGGGGTTACTGGATTACTGGGCCGCTGCTCACACAGGTTGGGATTATTTCAAATAAGATGTTAAATTCCTTCAACACACCACCAATTGGAAGACATCAGAGTGTGAAGCCTCTTATGTACAGTATCCAGACTTCAGATTTGTTAGAATAGTTGAGGCCAGATTTACATTTACAGCAAGTCCTCCAAACTAAACGACAAAACAGATGTTGTTATTGCCTTCCAAAAACAAGGCAACAAAGGCTGCTTTCACCTCTAACCTGTTCGGTTTAGTTTTGGTGTGTTTGGGCTAGCTGTCAATCAGACTCTGGTGCTGACTAAACAGCCGGACGGAGAAGGAGGCGTCTCAGTCTGCTTCAAAGCGGAGTCTGTGCTGCTCATTTGTGGTGTGAAAACAAAGCAGACCAACCACATGACTGTGTGACAGTAGATGTGTGATTATAGCAAAGATTCTAAGCTGAAGTACTATCAAGTCAATCTGCTGAGCATGAACTGTTAAGCAAGCAATTTCCTGATCTGAATTAACCACGCTGAGCCTATATTTATAGATCATTTTGTAACCATGGTAACATGTATGCACGTCATCACATCAGAAAGAGAATTAGTTAAAACAGACGTACGTATTTTACGTATTGTACGTAAATATACTGCAGTATTATGGAGAAATAGGCATTCATTTGTCCAGCTTTTATCTTTATGATCCACAAAGTCCAGTTCCAGTCTTGACTAATAATGCTCATAATTAATTATTAATTCTTTCTTATTAATTAAATCTGAGGCTGAGCCCAGCCACCATGTGGAGGAAACACTTGTATCCGCGATGTCGTTCTTTCGGTCACTACCCAAAGCTCATGACCATAGGTGAGGGTTGGAACTAGATCGAGTGGTAAATCGAAGGCTTTGCTTTCCGGCTCAGCTCCCTCTTCACCACAACGGTTCGGTACAACGCCTGCATTACTGCTGACGCTTGCACTAATCCTCTTGCCGATCTCATGCTCCATTTTACCCTCACTCGTGAACAAGACCCCGAGATACTTGAACTCCTTCGCTTGAGGCAGTAACTCATTCCCAACCCAGAGGGAGCAATCCACCCTTTTCCAGAGCCATGGCTTCAGACCTGGAGGTGCTGAACATCCCATCCCGACCACTTCGCACTCGGCTGCAAACTGCCGCAGTGCATGCTGTAGGTCACAGTCTGATGAAGCCAACAGGACCACATCATCTGCAAAGAATCCACCCATGAAGAATCTGTGACAAGGGACAACCCTGGCAGAACCCACCGAAAACGTTTTGTGCTGAGAATGTGGACACAGCTCTCATTTTGGTTATAAAAGGATTGGATGGCTTGTAGCGACGGCCCCGGTATCCCATATTCCCGCAGAACACAGTCGTAAGCCTTCTCCAAGTTCACAAAACACATGTAACCCAGTAACCCTGCAAGGGTAAAGAGCTGGTCTACTGTTCCACGTCCAGGACGGAATCCACATTGTTCCTCCTGTCAGAACAGACGAGAACTAAAATACATATTTTTTTCTCTGGTCAGGACCAAATGTACCAAACTACAGGTGTGAAAACAGCCTAAAACTACTTGGTCAGGGTCAAGGAAAGATTGTCATGGTAAAGAAAGACTGTTGGTGGAAGCTGGAATGCAAACTGAAGTTTTCTGTGAGAAATTCAGATGCTTTGTCCTCTATGGTTGACATGCGTTAAATCACACACCCCCGTTATTTTCTATATAAGTGATGGCATCTTGTGTCAACCCACAGTAAGAGTATGTCTAAAAACAAAGACAACAAATGCATTATTTACATAAAATGATGCATACATACACCTTCAATAAAGAGATGAAACAAACAGATACTGAATGAGATATTTTCAGACATGTGGGAAAAGGTTTTCTCCCTAATTCTGAAGATACTTAAAGGGAATCCTGAGGGGAAAAACAAGGATCAAACGATTAGAATGAGAAAACTCTGCCAGTACTTTGAGATAATTCCACTTTTATTTGATGCAGTTTTATGAGTTCCAGGAATTTGCAAGAATTAAATGTCAAAATATTAAAGCTAGAAACATTATAAAATAACAATGTAAATGAGATAATGACACATCCTCTGAAATACTTGAAAAGAGTTGATTTGCATTGGAAATAAGTGAAATTATCTCACCCGACTGGCAGTTTTATTTTCCCACTTTTGTTTAAGAAAACATTTTCAGATCAGAGTTATCAGACTGAGCAAACGGCTGGTTTAGATGGATTTTTTTTTTTTTGCAGTGATGATAGGTTTGGTGTGAAGACTGGATTGCTTTCAAAAGCTTTTTCTCAGGCTGAAATTTAAATGTAAGAAGAGGAAAGTCACACGCTGTTCAGCTCCGTCTAACTCGGCATCTTCACTTCTCAGCGGAACAAAGGAGGTTTGGTTTGAGGGGACCTGATCGTTGCTGTGATTCTCCGTCTGGTCTGAGAGAAGTTCTTACAGCATACAGAGTGACAAGATGCAGTTCCTATAAAGAGGTCAGGGGTCAGAGCATGCAAACAATAGGAGCCTGGAGTGATGATGATGATGAGGATAATGGAATAAAGAGGGAACAGAGAGGAGCGAAGGCTGTCAATGAGAGTGGAGCAGTCTGAGGCTTTAAACAGACAAATCCTCCACGTGGAGGAGATAAAGGAGACAAAGTGAGGGAAGAAAGCATGATTCTCTCCAACTGAATCCATACAGAGTGGCCGCCGCCGCCGCAGAATACAAATCTGAACTTTTCTACGCTCCGTGCAGAGACGCATTCATCGTCTCCAGAGCGAAGATGGACGACCGAGAGGAGCCGAGTTTATCTGACGGATCAGAAGCTGCTACAAGAACACTGAGCTGCACTCACTGTGCTGCTGCTCTCAGAGTCTCCTCAGCTGTACGCTGTCGTCATAAACATACTCGGGGTGAACGTCACACATTAAAAACTGAGCTTTATTACTTAAAAACAACATACGGGAACCTTCTCAAAAGAAATCACAAAGATCCATCGTGCTCTTGCCTTTCTTGTGCTTATTCAATCATTTATCAGATCTTAACTTGTATAAAGAAAATATAAAACTTTAATGGTTTCATTGCCATTCTAAGGATATTAAATTAACTATATATTTGTGGCCCCCAGAGGATGAATCTTTATACATTTACATGTGTGCTGCGTGATGTACTCTGCTGCTACGTCAACTGTGATACCCAAGACAAATTTCTATGTCTAATCTAATCTAATCCAATCTAATCTAATCTAATCCAATCTAATCTACTCTAATCCTGCTCTATGAACTAGTTTCCTGCAGGTGAAGGCCTGTTGGGGGCCATGATGCATTTTTGCATTTAATACTGAAAGTAGTGTAACAAACTACTGTTTGTTCTTCTGAAGGAGATAATTTATGTGTTAACAGCTGGTGTGAGTGTCATCTCCTCAGTGTGTTAGTTATTAGGGAATAACAACATGTCAGGACACACACAGCTGCAGTGTGTTCTTAATATGCTGACCAAGGAACACTCTGACACGACAAAATATTCAAATGAACTCCAGCAGGGAGTGTGTGTGTGTGTGTGTGTGTGTTTGAAGTGAACGGAGATCAGATGGAGCAGATGGGTGGTGATTGCAGATCTGTGATCCGCAGCCAATTAAACAGACGCCTCCGGCGTCATATCACTTTTTGCTCATTTTTGTGCATTTAAGGTTGTTTTTTTTCTGTGTCTACCTGCACGGTGCACAAGGAAGACGTTTAAGAAATATCTCACGCCCATTCAGTTCAAAACACTTGATATAAGAAGAAAAAACGTTTGCTTTTTGGAAGACCTTCTGTTCACCATTTTTGGCTTTTGGTCCAGTTACTCAAAGCGTAAGCACAGACAAATCAAAGCAGGTCATTAAGACTGAAAGGGTTCATCCTCTGGGGAGCAGAAATGTGCTCAGTGAAAACCATTATAATCTGACCATTACATTTAGGTACGTTTCTTGTGTTTAAGTAAAAGCTTTGTCCTGATGGTGGTCACCAAAATGATTACTATTTATCCTCCTGGGAGGCAAAATGAATATGAGTTAGTGTTTATTCTCTAAAGGACGTGACAGGATTAGGTGATTGCATCATACATCGGTTGCATTTAATTGTGATTTTCCAATTAAGGCTAGAATTTATGAATGAATGATAAACTAATCTGACACAGTGATTACTCGACATGCCATGGCAGTTATATTTTTACTTTTTAAATGAATCAATGTGTCTCTTCCCGTCCACAGCCACCCTGTGAGGTTTTAAATCAGCCACTATGGCGATAGAGAGGCAACAATGGCCCCCGTCTGGACTCAAACCAGGGACCTTCTCTTTTTATTGTTTATTTTTAGGTCTTTGTGGTGAAGTGGAACCCTGTAATGGTGAGTGACAGCAGGACTGGATGAATGCTTTGACCATATAAGAAAAAAAAAACATTACAAGTGTATTTTCATCAGCCTTTGTCACATAATCTCTTTTATTTTTGATGTGCCAACTTTGGCTTGCTTTTAAAATTTTCAGCATTTCCCCTCTGGTGTTTCCTGCTTACATTCAAAATGCACCTAAAAGCAGGTAGAGAGAAAAGGACCTGCTGGCATCATCATCTGTAGGCCCAACTGCTAGCAGGACAAAGATGCATGAGCCGCACATGCTCACATGATCTCAGTTCAGAGTTAAGTTTAGCAGAGCAGGCGGTCGGCCGCTGCTTCTGGATTCTGCTCAAACCTTCTCCTGCTCCTTTTCCTGGAAACTGTTATCTGCTCAGCCTCCTCCACCGGCTGACAGAGGATATTATTTATACCCTGGAGGTAGGGCAGTGTGTGTGTGAGTGCTGGCTCATGCTGAGACACCACTGTAAGGGTCCTGACCAGGGACTAAAAAGGAACTCTGATCCAGTGGAGATCAGTCCATTAGGGCGAGCTTCCTCCAATCAGTTCTGACTCATTTATCAATCGACCAACCAACCGGAGAAGAGCTGAGTGCCTGCTGGACGTCTCGCCGCTGTGTTTTCTTTCGTTCTTTCTGAGCTTGTGTTTCCAAAACGCCTGCGATTGGCTGAGGCTGTGGTCGAAGTCGCTCAGGTGGGCACCACCTCGGGTCTCTGGATCGATTCCTCTGCCTGCTGTCACTTGCAGGGGTGCCAGGTTGGTATGTTATATGTTTTAAATGACATGTGGTGCCGTATTGGTGGGGTTTAGTCCAGGTAGTCACAAGTCACATGTCACAGAAACCTGAGGTGATCCTTTCCACTGAAATTCTTCCTTTCGACACTAGACCTCAACTGTAATCTGATCTGACTCAGTTTGATTGATTACATATTAATTGTTGAACCGGCCGAGACTTTTAGTTTAGCAGATGGTCTGAATCTAGTGGAAATACTTCTTCTACCCAGAGGGAAATAACATTCTGGGAAAAACATTTAGTATTTGCTTTTTTTATGTTTTAGACATGAAAGTCCAATTAAAGGATTTTTTTGGCACAGCTAATCACTTATCTGCAGTTTAATGCCAGTTCCTGGTATTTGTACAATGACGAACGTTTTTGCTGAGAAAACTTATCAGCATCACACAAACACAAGGATTCATAATCAAAGCTCTGCAAGCAAAGATTCACTCGATCATTAATATTCTCATCAAAACTGTAAACTATTTGGAGCTAAAGATGCAAATTGATATTTGTTGATATTTTAACAAGACATTGCAGCCTCCAAGGGCTTTAATTAATCACACAAACAATAAAAAAACTGCTGCCCAGAAAAAAAAACAACATGCTGATGAATTTTCTGAAATGTTACTGAAGCTGAAATTGTACATTTTAATAGTGGTGCTACAGGAAAGGAAGGGGGTCCTCAAAACCATTAGGACCCATCCTCTGTCAATCAGTAATCATTTTGCCTGAGGTAGCCATTGAGGAAATACCACTGAATGAGCAACATTCATCTTTAGTATCATTGTTTCATAAATAAAAAAGATGATTTATTGAAATCCAGCCATTATTATTACATTATTTGGACTCACAGCAGTCCTTTAGAGACCCTTCTTCACTTCCTTAAGGTGGTAGGTGTCCTTACGTAACTTAAACAAGATAAAAACTTAACATGGATTAGTACAAGAGTACGTGAATTATCCATGACAATACCAGCACCACGCACCAACATGAATGATGTAAGTAGACGTAACAGCATGTGTTTACATTTTACCATCTTACTCTAAATGAACCTAACTTAACACCGAGCATGAATTAGTCTGGGCTGTAGAACTCCAGTCTTGAATGTTCGGAGGAGTCTGATCTGTGCAGAAAGTTGATAACTTTCTAGGCGGTCTTTACGTAACTGACTTCATTATCGGAGTAACAGACGTTAAACCAGCGGCTGTGCTGAGACTCCAGAGG